>NC_084758.1:1506155-1518655 GCF_033978785.1 Entelurus aequoreus
CTAACATTCGTTAAATATTGAGTAAATATCACGCTAACATTCATTAAATATTGAGTAAATATCACGCTAACACATTAAATATTGAGTAAATATCATGCTAACATTCATTAAATATTGAGTAAATATCACACTAACACATTAAATATTGAGTAAATATCATGCTAACATTCATTAAATATTGAGTAAATATCACTCTAACATTCATTAAATATTGAGTAAATATCACGCTAACATTCATTAAATATTGAGTAAATATTCATGCTAACATTCATTAAATATTGAGTAAATATCATGCTAACATTCATTAAATTTAGTAAATATCACGCTAACATTCATTAAATATTGAGTAAATATCACGCTAACATTCATTAAATATTTACTAAATATCACGCTAACATACATTAAATTTGAGTAAATATCACGCTAACATTCGTTAAATATTGAGTAAATATCACGCTAACATTCATTAAATATTGAGTAAATATCACGCTAACACATTAAATATTGAGTAAATATCATGCTAACATTCATTAAATATTGAGTAAATATCACACTAACACATTAAATATTGAGTAAATATCATGCTAACATTCATTAAATATTGAGTAAATATCACTCTAACATTCATTAAATATTGAGTAAATATCACGCTAACATTCATTAAATATTGAGTAAATATCATGCTAACATTCATTAAATATTGAGTAAATATCATGCTAACATTCATTAAATTTAGTAAATATCACGCTAACATTCATTAAATATTGAGTAAATATCACGCTAACATTCATTAAATATTGAGTAAATATCACGCTAACATTCATTAAATTTAGTAAATATTTAATGAATGTTAGCGTAATATTTACTCAATTGTTCATTAAATATTGAGTAAATATCACGCTAACATTCATTAAATATTGAGTAAATATCATGCTAACATTCATTAAATTGAGTAAATATCACGTTAACATTCATTAAATATTGAGTAAATATCACGCTAACATTCATTAAATTTAGTAAATATTTAATGAATGTTAGCGTGATATTTTACTCAATTGTTCATTAAATATTGAGTAAATATCACGCTAACATTCATTAAATATTGAGTAAATATCACGCTAACATTCATTAAATTTAATAAATATTTAATGAATGTTAGCGTGATATTTACTCAATTGTTCATTAAATATTGAGTAAATATCACGCTAACATTCATTAAATTTAGTAAATATTGAATGAATGTTAGCGTGATATTTACTCAATTGTTCATGAAATATTGAGTAAATATCCCGCTAACATTCATTAAATTTAGTAAATATTGAATGAATGTTAGCGTGATATTTACTCAATTGTTCATTAAATATTGAGTAAATATCCTGCTAACATTCATTAAATTTAGTAAATATTTAATGAATGTTAGCGTGATATTTACTCAATTGTTCATTAAATATTGAGTAAATATCACGCTAACATTCATTAAATTTAGTAAATATTGAATGAATGTTAGCGTGATATTTACTCAATTGTTCATGAAATATTGAGTAAATATCCCGCTAACATTCATTAAATTTAGTAAATATTGAATGAATGTTAGCGTGATATTTACTCAATTGTTCATTAAATATTGAGTAAATATCCTGCTAACATTCATTAAATTTAGTAAATATTGAATGAATGTTAGCGTGATATTTACTCAATTGTTCATGAAATATTGAGTAAATATCCCGCTAACATTCATTAAATTTAGTAAATATTGAATGAATGTTAGCGTGATATTTACTCAATTGTTCATGAAATATTGAGTAAATATCCCGCTAACATTCATTAAATTTAGTAAATATTGAATGAATGTTAGCGTGATATTTACTCAATTGTTCATGAAATATTGAGTAAATATCACGCTAACATTCATCAAAGGACATCTTTGTCTTGGTGGAGTTCAACTCCTGGTCAAACGTGACTTTCTGTCCGCCAGCTCGTGCATGAGCGCATGTTTATGCACATTTACGGCCCGCTGTCTCATAAAAACGCACGCGCGCTCGGGGACGGGTTAGGCCACGCCCCCTCCCGCGTCCACGCAGGGCGACCACCTAGCAGGACACCACATGCTTCACCCCGAGTGCTGACCACCTCCCTAAAGCGTGTGTCGGGGGGTGTAGATTAGCGCATGAATTACAATGCACACACACACACACACACACACACACACACACACACACACACACACACACACACACACACACACACACACACACACACACACACACACACACACACACACACACACACACACAGTCCCAGTATTGCAATTGGAGGTGAGTTACAGGTCTGGGCAAAGAGGTTTGTTCCGCATGAGTCCTCCTCCAGTTCTTCTTCTACGAGTCTTCTGAGGAACATTTGATTTAAATACTTTTTTTTCCTACTTGACTAAGTTTGCTGTCAGCAGTTTCCAAGAAGAGGTGAAAGGGTCATGGCTCTCCTAGGGCTGGGCCGTAGATGACGCGAGCCATGCCGTCCCCACCTAGACCGCTAATACTGCTCACCCTTTAGAGCACAGCTGTGACTTATTGTCTCACAAAGCAGCACCTAATTACCACATTCTCCCGTATACAAGCCCCACCCACAACATTTAGGAATAAAAATATGTATGTTTAAATGAGTTATTTACTAAGAAATATTTTGTAAATGTGTATTTACATAATAATTTCCAAACGGCAGTAAAAGGGCTGACCAAACAAAACAGAAGCTAGCTCTCCAATCAGCTAAACAGACTCAATAACTCCACGCTGACGTTTTGATGAATTTACTGAGGAATTTGTGAAAGTGAAACAATACAAAAAGAATGTAAGTTAATAATACTAACACAGACTCTTGTTAGCATATTAGCTCATGCTAACAACATGAACTTGATTACATTATGATAGCAGGTACAAATATGCATGAAAACACTCCTACTGACATCACACATGGGACGTTTTAGTAGGTAAGAATAGTTTTAGTTATATTGTAAAACTTACACACGTTGCCTGGAGTGATGAATGGAAAAATTCACGCGAGTAGAAACGCTATGGACGGCTAGCAGACAGAACGACACTTCCACTTAGACATCACACATGGGACGTTTTAGTAAGTAAGAATAGTTTTAGTTATATTGTAAAACTTACAAACGTTGCTCGGAGTGATGAATGAAGAATCCACACGAGTAGAAACGCTATGGACGGCTAGTAGACAGAACAGCACTTCTAAATAGAAGAACACTGCAGCGCCTGCAGTGAGATGGCACCATAGCACTAACAATAAAACACCTTTTTAAAGTGTTGAACTTTATTTAATAAACATAAATTATTATTACATTTAGATGTTATTTATTTGATCACTTAATAGGATTAAAACCAAGAGTAAGATCACTAATTTAGAGTATTTGAGTGGGCCCCGGGCCCCAGTGTAGTGGAAAACCTAAAGATTAAGAAATTCTGCTCTAGGTGGCGCTCACAGCCCTATGGTTAAGAAACACGGATTACAGACATCACACATGTCGGGACGTTTTAGTAAGTAAGAATAGTTTTAGTTATATTGTAAAACTTACAAACGTTGCTCGGAGTGATGAATGAAGAAGCCATACGAGTAGAAACGCTATGGACGGCTAGTAGACAGAACAGCACTTCTAAATAGAAGGACACTGCAGCGCCTGCAGTGAGATGGCACCATAGCACTAACAATAAAACACCTTTGTGTTTAAAAGTGTTTAACTTAAGTTTATTTGAATAAACATATATATATATATATAATATGAATTATTATTACATTTAGATGTTATTTATTTGATCACTTAATAGGATTAAAACCAAGAGTAAGATCACTAATTTAGAGTATTTGAGTGGGCCCCGGGCCCCAGTGTAGTGGAAAAGTTGGGTCCTGAGGTAAAAAAGGTTAAGAAACTCTGCTCTAGGTGGCGCTTGCAGCCCTATGGTTAGGAAACACTCCTACAGACATCACACATGGGACACTTTAGTAAGTAAGAATAGTTTTAGTTTTATTGTAAAACTTACACACGTTGCTCGGGGTGATGAATGAAGAATCCACGCGAGTAGAAACGCTATGGACGGCTAGTAGACAGAACAACACTTCCACTTAGACATAAAACATGGGACGTTTTAGTAAGTAAGAATAGTTTTAGTTATATTGTAAAACTTACAAACATTGCTCGGGGTGATGAATGAAAAATCCACACGAGTAGAAACGCTATGGACGGCTGGTAGACAGAACAACACTTCCACTTAGACATAAAACATGGGACGTTTTAGTAAGTAAGAATAGTTTTAGTTATATTGTAAAACTTACAAACATTGCTCGGGGTGATGAATGAAAAATCCACACGAGTAGAAACGCTATGGACGGCTGGTAGATAGAACCACACTTCCACTTAGACATAAAACTTGGGACGTTTTAGTAAGTAAGAATAGTTTTAGTTATATTGTAAAACTTACAAACATTGCTTGGAGTGATGAATGAAGAATCCACACGAGTAGAAACGCTATGGACGGCTGGTAGATAGAACCACACTTCCACTTAGACATCACACATGGGACGTTTTAGTAAGTAAGAATAGTTTTAGTTATATTGTAAAACTTACAAACATTGCTCGGGGTGATGAATGAAAAATCCACACGAGTAGAAACGCTATGGACGGCTGGTAGACAGAACAACACTTCCACTTAGACATAAAACATGGGACGTTTTAGTAAGTAAGAATAGTTTTAGTTATATTGTAAAACTTACAAACATTGCTCGGGGTGATGAATGAAAAATCCACACGAGTAGAAACGCTATGGACGGCTGGTAGATAGAACCACACTTCCACTTAGACATAAAACTTGGGACGTTTTAGTAAGTAAGAATAGTTTTAGTTATATTGTAAAACTTACAAACATTGCTTGGAGTGATGAATGAAGAATCCACACGAGTAGAAACGCTATGGACGGCTGGTAGATAGAACCACACTTCCACTTAGACATAAAACTTGGGACGTTTTAGTAAGTAAGAATAGTTTTAGTTATATTGTAAAACTTACAAACATTGCTTGGAGTGATGAATGAAGAATCCACACGAGTAGAAACGCTATGGACGGCTGGTAGATAGAACCACACTTCCACTTAGACATAAAACTTGGGACGTTTTAGTAAGTAAGAATAGTTTTAGTTATATTGTAAAACTTACAAACATTGCCTGGAGTGTGAATGGAAAAATTCACGCGAGTAGAAACGCTATGGACGGCTGGTAGACAGAACGACACTTCCACTTAGACATCACACATGGGACGTTTTAGTAAGTAAGAATAGTTTTAGTTATATTGTAAAACTTACAAACATTGCTCGGAGTGATGAATGAAGAATCCACACGAGTAGAAACGCTATGGACGGCTAGTAGACAGAACAGCACTTCTAAATGGAAGGACACTGCAGCGCCTGCAGTGAGATGGCACCATAGCACTAACAATAAAACACCTTTGTGTTTAAAAGTGTTGAACTTTATTTAATAAACATAAATTATTATTACATTTAGATATTATTTATTTGATCACTTAATAGGATTAAAACCAAGAGTAAGATCACTAATTTAGAGTATTTGAGTGGGCCCCGGGCCCCAGTGTAGTGGAAAAGTTGGTAAAGAAGGTTAATAAACTCTGCTGTAGGGGGCGCTCGCGGCCCTATGGTTAAGAAACACTGATTATATTTTGGCCAAATAAGCTTTTTGTTGTATTTGTTGATGTTTGCAAAGAGGAGCAGTAAATCAGGAGCACTAAGAGTTCCATATGTTGTTAGCTCACGCATGCTATCTGTGATGATAGCTTGTTTGGCTAATTGTACACCCTGGAGCCAAACATGTTGCTACTTCAACTGTTAGCATGACAGCTTTTTGACTTCAACTTGCAGTTAACATTGGAATCACCGCCTCTTACAAGCACCACGTGCATCAACATCAGAGTATAGTCTGTGGTAAACCTAGGCGCGGGTACCTAATCTAGTGGCCGGGTGTGAAAAAGACAGACTTGACCTAAGAATGCAAAACACCCTCTTTTGCCCTCAGCATCTTCTCCAGCAGGCTTAAGACATCATCCCATCTGAAGGGTCACGTATTGCCCCGTGGAGCACTTCTGGCTCACATAATGCAAACCAAACCCCCTCGGACCACCCGGGTGCCAAAACAAGCCGCGGGCCTGAAGTAGAGCCTGCAGAGCCGTGCTGGCACGCACGCACACGGGAAGACCCTTTAGATGGCCTTTAGTAAAACAGCCAGGACCTGGAAGAAGTCATCCCTGCATCCGTCTCAGTCACATCCCACAGAATGACGGCTTAATAAACTGGAGAAGAGCTAATCAGGAAGTGAATAATGAGTACTGCAAGTGTTACTTGGACACCCTCCATCCATGATCTCATCCAAATATCCCTCCAGCAGATGCCAACACTCCAGTTCATGAACTCTCCCCTGACAAACAAAGGAAAGGCAGAGTGCGGAAAAGAAGTTAGCAGCTCACTCACCTCGGCACGCTGCGTTCTGGGCTGGCTGGCGTCCGTCTCGATGGCGTAGACGTCCAGCAGGTAGAGCTCGGACCCCTTCTCCCTGTCGAGCTCCTCGGCCGTCTGGATCACTCCGGTGTGGCGCCCGATGGTGAAAAGTCGCCCCGCGGCTCTCCCGCTGCCGCGCACCCCGACGATGTAGTACTCCAATCTGGTGGCGGACCCCCGCGGGCTGGAGGCGTCCAAGGAGATGACGTCGGTGCCAGGCGGCTGGCCCTCTTTGAGGATGGTGATGTATTTAGGCTGCGTGAACACGGGGCCGTCCAGGCCCTGCAGGATGATGGTCATGTCCGTCCTGGAGGTCTTGCGGTCGCCGCCGTGGTCGGTGGCCGACACCGTGAGCGTGTAGACCAGGCGGGACGGCACCAGTTGGGAGGCCAGGCGGATGTCGCCGCTGTACCTGTCCATGATGAAGGTGTCCGAGTCCCCTTCCACAAGCTCGTATTCCACTTCCCCGTTTTCCCCCTCGTCGGGGTCAAAAGCCAGCACCGTGGTCAGGATGGAGCCGATGACAATGTTGGGTTCGGCCACAAGGGCATTCTGGGATACAAAAGTGGGAATGTTATCATTGAGGTCAGTGACCCATATTGTTACGTTCTTCAGGGCAAACCGGCGGGATTCAAAGGGCACGGCCTGGTCGGTGGCTTTCACTGTCAGCTCAAAGAGGTTGGAGAACTCCCTGTCGATCTCCTTGGCGGTGTAGACCAGGCCCGAGGTCGGGTGGATGTTGAAGTGTCCTCCTCTGGGGACCTGCTGGACAATGGAGTACTCCAGCAGCCCGTTGATGTCCGCGTCGGTGTCGTGAGCCGTGATGGTCATGACGGACGCGGAGATGGGAAGATTTTCAGGGATGGATTTGAAAATGTCCCCGGGGGTGAATATGGGGGGGTTGTCGTTAAAATCCCTCACGTGGATGATGACGGGAATAGACGAGGAGCGCTGCGGTCTGCCCCTGTCCCTCGCCGTGACGTTGAGCTTGTACAAGGACTGCGTTTCGTAGTCCAGCTTTTTGACGAGAAAGATGCTGCCGGTGTTGGGGCTGATGCTGAACGTGCCGTGGTGGTTTGTGGCGGTGATGCTGTACGTTATGTCGGCGTTCTGGCCCGAGTCTGCATCAGAGGCCGTCACAGACGCCACCAACTCGCCTATCCTCATGTTCTCAAGCACGTCCACCGACATGGAGGATTTAGGGAAGGTCGGGGAGTTGTCGTTCTGGTCCAGTATGCTAATGCTAAGTATGCAGGAGGAGGACAAGGGCACGGTGCCAGCATCAACAGCTATTATTTTCAGAGAATAGGAGGATGTTGACTCATAGTCCAACTTTCCGACCAGAGTGACTTGTCCAGAGCTGCTGTCGATGGTGAACTGTCCTTCCTCGTTGCCTTCAGCAATGCCATAATCAACCAGTCCGTTGTGGTTGTCATCTACATCGGAGGCGGAGACACGCAGGAGTTGAGTCATGTTCTGAGCGGACTCAGAGATGGAGGCCTGGTAAATGTCTTTGGTGAACTTGGGCGAGTTGTCGTTGATGTCTTGTATGTAAACTTGCACTTTGGCCTGGTCTCTGAGGGGCCGGGGGAGACCCTGGTCTGACGAGATGACAACGAAGCTGAAGGCGGCGGCGCCTCTTTGTCTCATGAGCGACTCGCGGTCCAATCGCAGCGTGCTCCGCAACTCCCCCGTGATGACGTTCAGCTCAAAGTTGTGCTGCGGAGTCTCAAATGAGTATCTGACGTCACTGTTTGGACCAAAGTCCTTATCCTCGGCGTAAACGAAGCCCACCAGCGAGCCCCTCTTCTGCTCCTCCTCATAGTGAAATACATAATTGGTGGTGTTAAAGAGCGGGCGGTTGTCGTTGACGTCCTCCAGGATCACGCTGACATTGACGGTGGCACTTAGCGGCTCCACGGCCTGGTCTGTGGCCACCACCACTAACTTGTATTTTTCCTGAAGCTCTCGGTCCAGGTCCGCTTTAATGTACAACTGACCGTCTGGAAAAATACCAAAGATGTCGGCGGTGTTGCCGCCGACGATGTCATACATGATCTCCCCGTTGAGACCAGAGTCTTTGTCCGTGGCCTCCACTTTAAAGAAGCGGCTGTTGACGGGCTCCGACTCGGAGATGGCGACCTCGTAGGAGAGCTGGTCGAACACGGGCGAGTTGTCGTTGACGTCGTACACGCTGACAATGAGGACTAAACCAGAGGTGTGCCGGGGGACCCCCATGTCTGACGCCACAACCTCAATCTCGTACGATGTGGCGCTGACCTCCAGCGGCCCGGTCAGCGTGATGAGGCCGTGCTTCTCGTGGACGTGAAAGAGGCCTTTGGGGTTTTGCTTGAGGCTGTAGACCACCACGCCGTTGGTGCCCTCGTCGGGATCTGAGGCTTTGGCTTGGAATATCACATGACCTGCGCCCCAGTTCTCCACGGCGCTGACGTGCTCCACGGAGTGAATGAAGTGGGGAGCGTTATCATTCAAGTCCTTCACTGTGATGTTAACAAAGGCCTCTCCTGTGATCTCACCTGCTCTGGCGACAACCTTCAGGTGATAAAAGCCCTGCTCTTCCCGGTCTACCTGACTCCGTGCTGTGATCTGACCGGCTGCGTTTACACTGAAAAGACCCCGATGGTCTCCTGACGTGATCAGATAGGAGATATTAGAGTTGAGATCAAGCGAGGAGGCTGACACGCTCCCTATTACTGTCCCGACACCAACGTTCTCAAACATGACAAAGCTGTACACTCTCTGGCTGAAGATGGGGGGGTTATCCTGCGTATCTATCACGGTCACGGTCACAATGGCGTGGGTGTGCGAGCGCAAGCCGCCACCATCTGCCGCTGTCACCTGGAGCTGATAAGTGGTTCTCAGCTCCCTGTCCAGAGACACTTGCGTGCTAATTTTGCCCGTGTTGCTGTTAATGTGGAATGCGGACGTGTCCCCCGCTGTGATGATGTATTTGACCGTGCCGTTACCACCCAAATCCGTGTCTGTGGCGGTGACGGTGGTGGCGTAAGTGCCGGGGGGCTCATTCTCTTTCACATTAGCAAAATACTGCACGGGGTAAAAAACTGGCCTGTTGTCATTGATATCCCTCAGGGTGATGTTGACTTTTCCGAGAGAGTGCAAAGGAGGCGTGCCCGCGTCTGCCGCCTGGATGTGGAGCAAGTAGGAGGCCTGATCCTCTCGGTCTAGCTCAGCGGCCGTGCTTAATCGCCCCGACGCGGCCTCCAGGCGGAACAGCTCCCGGACGCTGGCTGGCGTCTCCGCGTCAAATGAGAACCGGATTGTTCCGTTCTCTCCCAGGTCGTCATCTGATGCGGAGAGCACCAGAAGCTGGGCGCCGGCGGGAGCGTGCTCCACTAGAGACACGTGATACGTGCTCTGCGTGAAGGCGGGCACCTGGTCATTGACATCAGTGATGCTGACCATCAGTTTAGTGTAGGAAATCTTGGGCTGCAGCCCCTGGTCTTTGGCACTAATGTTCAGCACAACTTGGGACGCTAGCTCCCTGTCCAACAAAGCAGCGCTGGTAACCAGCCCGCTGTTCTCGCTGATGGAAAACCAGCCCAAAGCGTTTCCAGACACCAGCGAGTAACGCAGGTTGGCGTTCTGCCCAGAGTCGCCATCTGTTGCAGAAACCCCTTTAATGTAGCTGCCTTTAGGGACGTCTTCGCTGATACGGACCCTGTACAGCGCCTCCTGGAATATCGGCGGGTGATCGTTGATGTCATTTACAAATATCACCAGGCTAGCAAAAGACGAGCGCGCCACGGGCCTGCCGTTGTCGGACACCGACACGGTCAGATTGTACGAGGAAATCCTCTCCCGGTCTAAAACGCTGGCCACTTTGATGAGACTCAAATTGGGCACGGGGGACGTGTGCACCTCAAAGTGTTTCTGCTCGTTGCCTCCCAGGATGGACACAGAAATGTTGCCGTTAGCGGAGGGAGAGTCCGAGTCAGACACGGTGAGCAGCGCCACCACCGTGCCAATTTGAGCATTTTCATCCACAGAGGCAAATTTAGACGTGGTGGGGAAATACCTGAACTTCACCACCGGGTCGTTATCGTTCACATCCACCAGCTTGACGGTGGCCTCGCTTCTGCCCGACAGCGACGGCACGCCGTTGTCCACCGCGTGAATAGTCAGCGAGTACTCTTTCTTACTTTCATAATCCAAACTCTGCTTGATGATAATAGTACCTTCTTTGGGGTCAATTTGGAAGGGCGTGCCCTCATCCAGAAAGTACCTGACCTCGGCGTTAGTTCCCTCATCCTGATCTGACGCCGTGACCTGCAGGATGCTGGAGCCCACCACCGCGTCCTCCAGCACGCTGCTGTGATACTGCTCCTGCTCAAAAACAGGCGGGTTGTCATTGATGTCCTGGATGGTAACATTCACCTGCAGGTAGCCAAACTTTTTAGGGTCCCCCTTGTCTTCCACTTCAATCAGGAGCTGGTAGAAGGGAGCCACTTCCCGGTCCAAGCCTCCCGTGGACACCAGGTGCAGGAACGCCCCCTCTCCACTGGGGTTGACTGTAATATCCAAGCGGAACTTCTTCTGCTGGTTACCCTTCACTATTGTGTAGGTGGTGTGGTCCACTCCGTTGCTGCCAATGTCGGAGTCCGTGGCCGTGTCCAGGATGACTTGTCGCCCGCTGCTGGCGTCCTCCTTGAAGGACACCACCATGGAGGCGTCCGGGAACACGGGCGCATTGTCGTTGATGTCCAAAACGACAATCCTGACCTCGGTGGGGTAAGTGGGCTGGCTGGACAGCACCACCACGTTGATGACGTCACTCTGCAGCAGCTCCCTGTCCACGAGGGAGGAGGTGGCGATGACCCCCGTGCTGGAGTTGATGGCAAAAAGTTGGTGCTTCTCACTGAAGCGGTACGTGAAGCTGGCTCTGGTCTCTATCTGGCCCACGTAGGTGCCCACGGGCTGCTCCTCCAGCACTTGGAACTCTTGGCGGACTTGCATGGACGCCGAGTAGCGGGACCACGTCCACAGCAGCAGCAGCAGCAGCGGGAGGGAGCGTGCCATGGTCTAGTCCAGTCCGGTCCTGCTTTCTTACTCACACTCAGTCCGTGCCGGGGACGCATCCACGCTCCAGCATCGTCCCGGCAAAGTGCGTGCGTGCGTGCGCGCTCCTCATCCGTGCAGAAAGATCCAGAAGGAGGCGAGCTTCATTCCTCCGCAGCACAAAAGTGGGAAAGAAAAGCAGGAAAAAAGTGACAAGTTGACTCGAGCGCCGCGTGGAAAAGTTGCTCCGCTGGCGTCCACTCGACGTCCACTCGACGTCCACTCGACGTCCACTCGACGTCCACTCGACGTCCACTCGACGTCCACTCGGCGTGTGCGCGGCCCAGCAAAGTTGCAAGGAGCAAGAAGTGCTTCCCGCCCTCGGAGGCGCTCATTGGACGGACCACGTGCACGCGCGCGCGCCGCCGCCTCCATCACTTTCCGACGCCGTTCACGTCAGTCACGCGCGAGACGCATTCCACACTCGGGGGGGAAATCTAATAAAAGAAGGTCATCACGTTAAAAAGACGACTTTTGAAACGTCTTCTTGGGATTCAAAAATGATCTTTTTAAAGGATTTCTAAACTGTCTTTGTTGACCTTTTTTGTGCGTCTTCTTCTCTTTGTGGGGTCAAATCATCATCGGGTCATTCGGAATAAATCATCATTTCATGTCACACTCACAACCTGCGCTGGATAAACATCTGCTGGTTTATTCCAGTATTGACTACATTTTACCTTGTTTTCTTCCAGTATTGACTACATTTTACCTTGTTTTCTTCCAGTATTGACTACATTTTACCTTGTTTTCTTCCACTATTGACAACATTTTACCTCGTTTTGTTCCAGTATTGACAACATTTTACCTTGTTTTCTTCCAGTATTGACAACATTTTAC
>NC_084758.1:1528655-1556155 GCF_033978785.1 Entelurus aequoreus
ACACACAACAATTGAGAGGAGACACAAACACCACACACAACAATTGAGAGGAGACACAAACACCACACACAACAATTGAGAGGAGACACAAACACCACACACAACAATTGAGAGGAGACACAAACACCACACACAACAATTGAGAGGAGACACAAACACCACACACAACAATTGAGAGGAGACACAAACACCACACACACAACAATTGAGAGGAGACACAAACACCACACACAACAATTGAGAGGAGACACAAACACCACACACAACAATTGAGAGGAGACACAAACACCACACACAACAATTGAGAGGAGACACAAACACCACACACAACAATTGAGAGGAGACACAAACACCACACACAACAATTGAGAGGAGACACAAACACCACACACAACAATTGAGAGGAGACACAAACACCACACACAACAATTGAGAGGAGACACAAACACCACACACAACAATTGAGAGGAGACACAAACACCACACACACAACAATTGAGAGGAGACACAAACACCACACACAACAATTGAGAGGAGACACAAACACCACACACAACAATTGAGAGGAGACACAAACACCACACACAACAATTGAGAGGAGACACAAACACCACACACAACAATTGAGAGGAGACACAAACACCACACACACAACAATTGAGAGGAGACACAAACACCACACACAACAATTGAGAGGAGACACAAACACCACACACAACAATTGAGAGGAGACACAAACACCACACACAACAATTGAGAGGAGACACAAACACCACACACACAAAAATTGAGAGGAGACACAAACACCACACACAACAATTGAGAGGAGACACAAACACCACACACACAACAATTGAGAGGAGACACAAACACCACACACAACAATTGAGAGGAGACACAAACACCACACACAACAATTGAGAGGAGACACAAACACCACACACAACAATTGAGAGGAGACACAAACACCACACACAACAATTGAGAGGAGACACAAACACCACACACAACAATTGAGAGGAGACACAAACACCACACACACAACAATTGAGAGGAGACACAAACACCACACACAACAATTGAGAGGAGACACAAACACCACACACAACAATTGAGAGGAGACACAAACACCACACACACAACAATTGAGAGGAGACACAAACACCACACACAACAATTGAGAGGAGACACAAACACCACACACAACAATTGAGAGGAGACACAAACACCACACACAACAATTGAGAGGAGACACAAACACCACACACAACAATTGAGAGGAGACACAAACACCACACACAACAATTGAGAGGAGACACAAACACCACACACAACAATTGAGAGGAGACACAAACACCACACACAACAATTGAGAGGAGACACAAACACCACACACAACAATTGAGAGGAGACACAAACACCACACACAACAATTGAGAGGAGACACAAACACCACACACAACAATTGAGAGGAGACACAAACACAACAAACAAAAATGAATATTATCAACAACAGTATCAATATTAGTTACAATTTCAACATAGCAGTGATTAAATCCCTCATTGACATTATCATTAATAAAAAAGAACAATAGTGTGACAGTGGCTTACACTTGCATCACATCTCATCAGCTTGACAACACACTGTGTCCAATATTTGCACAAAGATAAAATAAGTCATATTTTTGCTTCATTTAATAGTTGAAACAAATGTACATTATTGCAATCAGTTGATAAAACATTGTCCTTTACTATTATAAAAGCTTTCAAATGATAAAAGCTCGACATCCATTACTGATAGTCTAGTTTTCATTGATTGATGGAGACTTTTATTAGTAGATTGCACAGTACAGTACATATTTATTAGTAGATTGCACAGTACAGTACATATTTATTAGTAGATAGCACAGTACAGTACATATTTATTAGTAGATTACACAGTACAGTACATATTTATTAGTAGATTACACAGTACACTACATATTTATTAGTAGATTACACAGTACAGTACATATTTATTAGTAGACTGCACAGTACAGTACATATTTATTAGTAGATTGCACAGTACAGTACATATTTATTAGTAGATTACACAGTACACTACATATTTATTAGTAGATTACACAGTACAGTACATATTTATTAGTAGACTGCACAGTACAGTACATATTTATTAGTAGATTACACAGTACAGTACATATTTATTAGTAGATTACACAGTACAGTACATATTTATTAGTAGACTGCACAGTACAGTACATATTTATTAGTAGATTACACAGTACAGTACATATTTATTAGTAGATTACACAGTACACTACATATTTATTAGTAGATTACACAGTACACTACATATTTATTAGTAGATTGCACAGTACAGTACATATTTATTAGTAGATTACACAGTACAGTACATATTTATTAGTAGATTACACAGTACAGTACATATTTATTAGTAGACTGCACAGTACAGTACATATTTATTAGTAGATTGCACAGTACAGTACATATTTATTAGTAGGTTGCACAGTACAGTACATATTTATTAGTAGATTACACAGTACAGTACATATTTATTAGTAGGTTGCACAGTACAGTACATATTTATTAGTAGATTACACAGTACAGTACATATTTATTAGTAGGTTGCACAGTACAGTACATATTTATTAGTAGGTTGCACAGTACAGTACATATTTATTAGTAGGTTGCACAGTACAGTACATATTTATTAGTAGATTACACAGTACAGTACATATTTATTAGTAGGTTGCACAGTACAGTACATATTTATTAGTAGATTACACAGTACAGTACATATTTATTAGTAGGTTGCACAGTACAGTACATATTTATTAGTAGATTGTACAGTACAGTGCATATTTATTAGTAGATTGCACAGTACAGTACATATTTATTAGTAGATTGCACAGTACAGTACATATTTATTAGTAGATTGCACAGTACAGTACATATTTATTAGTAGATTACACAGTACAGTACATATTTATTAGTAGGTTGCACAGTACAGTACATATTTATTAGTAGATTGCACAGTACAGTACATATTTATTAGTAGATTGCACAGTACAGTACATATTTATTAGTAGATAGTACAGTACATATTTATTAGTAAATTGCACAGTACAGTACATATTTATTAGTAAATAGTACAGTACAGTACATATTTATTAGTAGATTGCACAGTACAGTACATATTTATTAGTAGATTGCACAGTACACTACATATTAGTAGATTGCACAGTACAGTACATATTTATTAGTAGATTACACAGTACAGTACATATTTATTAGTAGATTGTACAGTACAGTACATATTTATTAGTAGATTGCACAGTACAGTACATATTAGTAGATTGTACAGTACAGTACATATTCCGTACAATTGACCACTAAATGGTAACACCCCAATAAGTTTTTCCACTTCTTTAAGTTGGGGTCCACTTAAACTGATTCATGATAGGGGGGGGGGGGGGGGGGGGGGGTCACCCACATACGTGGTCCTCTCCAAGGTTTCTCATAGTCATTCACATTGACGTCCCACTGGGGTGAGTTTTTCCTTGCCCGTATGTGGGCTCTGTACCGAGGATGTCGTTGTGGCTTGTACAGCCCTTTGAGACACTTGTGATTTAGGGCTATATAAATAAACATTGATTGATTGATTGATTGATTGTTCATTTATTGTGGGAATGTCAGAGAATAAAAGAGTTATGGTTGAAAACAACAAAAGAAGCAATCACAGTCCTTAATATAAACATCCCAATGACTCTGCAGACTTGCATTGTTGGGGATCTCCATCAGTTTAGTAACGTGTCATCGAAGAGTAAGAATGCTTTTCTTTCAATATGCATAATAACAAAAGGGTAATATTTAAAAAATGGATAGATGTTGATAGTCCAACTCATACTGACTGATACACACACATAATACATATTGACTGGTACACACACATAATACACACTGACTGGTATACACACATAATACACACTGACTGGTATACACACATAGTACACACTGACTGGTACACACACATAATACACACTGACTGGTATACACACATAATACACACTGACTGGTATACACACATAGTACACACTGACTGGTACACACACATAATACACACTGACTGGTATACACACATAATACACACTGACTGGTATACACACATAG
This sequence comes from Entelurus aequoreus, assembly GCF_033978785.1. Classification (NCBI taxonomy): domain Eukaryota; kingdom Metazoa; phylum Chordata; class Actinopteri; order Syngnathiformes; family Syngnathidae; genus Entelurus; species Entelurus aequoreus. Next base: position 1,532,847 of record NC_084758.1, read on the forward strand.
TACACACTGACTGATATACACACATAATACACACTGACTGACATACACACATAATACATACTGACTGGTATACACACATAATACATACTGACTGGTATACACACATAATACATACTGACTGGTATACACACATAATACATACTGACTGGTATACACACATAATGACATACTGACTGGTATACACACATAATACATACTGACTGGTATACACACATAATACATACTGACTGGTATACACACATAATACATACTGACTGGTATACACACATAATACACACTGACTGGTATACACACATAATACACACTGACTGTATACACACATAATACATACTGACTGGTATACACACATAATACATACTGACTGTATACACACATAATACATACTGACTGGTATACACACATAATACATACTGACTGGTATACACACATAATACATACTGACTGGTATACACACATAATACATACTGACTGGTATACACACATAATAAATACTGACTGGTATACACACATAATAAATACTGACTGGTATACACACATAATACATACTGACTGGTATACACACATAGTACACACTGACTGATATACACACATAATACACACTGACTGACATACACACATAATACATACTGACTGGTATACACACATAATACATACTGACTGGTATACACACATAGTACATACTGACTGGTATACACACATAGTACACACTGACTGGTATACACACATAATACATACTGACTGGTATACACACATAATACACACTGACTGGTATACACACATAATACACACTGACTGGTATACACACATAATACATACTGACTGATATACACACATAATACATACTGACTGATATACACACATAATACATACTGACTGGTATACACACATAATACATACTGACTGGTATACACACATAATACATACTGACTGGTATACACACATAGTACACACTGACTGGTATACACACATAATACATACTGACTGGTATACACACATAATACATACTGACTGGTATACACACATAATACACACTGACTGGTATACACACATAATACACACTGACTGGTATACACACATAATACATACTGACTGATATACACACATAATACATACTGACTGATATACACACATAATACATACTGACTGGTATACACACATAATACATACTGACTGGTATACACACATAATACACACTGACTGGTATACACACATAATACATACTGACTGGTATACACACATAATACATACTGACTGGTACACACACATAATACACACTGACTGTTATACACACATAATACATACTGACTGGTACACACACATAATACATACTGACTGATATACACACATAATACACACTGACTGGTATACACACATAATAAATACTGACTGGTATACACACATAATACATACTGACTGGTATACACACATAATACATACTGACTGATATACACACATAATACATACTGACTGGTATACACACATAATAAATACTGACTGGTATACACACATAATACATACTGACTGGTATACACACATAATACATACTGACTGATATACACAAGCTATGGAGATGATATCAGTAGAACAAACTGCATTTAGTTGAGATAATAATGAGTCATATATTGGAATATGGGATCCATTATTTACATTTGTTTGAACTATTAAATGAACCAAAATATGACTTATTATATCTTTGTGTAAAATATTGGACACAATGTGTTGTGAAGATTATGAGATGTGATGCAAGTGTAAGCCACTGTCACACTATTGTTCTTTTCTCATTTATTATTGATGTTTGTAATGATAATATCAATGAGGGATTTTTAATCACTGCTATGTTGAAATTGTTACTAATATTGATACTGTTGTTGATAATATTCATTTTTGTTTCACTACTTTTGGATTGTTCCGTGTCATGTTTGTGTCCTCAATTGCTGTTTATTGTTGTTCTTAGTGTTGCTGGGGCGGCTTTGCTTTTGGAATTGTATTGCATTATTATGGTATTGTTGTGTATTGTTTTCATTAAAAAAATAAAATAAAAAAAAAATAAAAAAAATTGTTTTTGAATCGAGAATCGTGTTGAATTGAAAAAAAAATGATTTTATATCGAATCGTGGGACACCCAAAGATTCACAGCCCTAATATATATATATATATATATATATATATATATATATATATATATATATATATATATATATATATATATATATATATATATATATATATATATATATATATATATATATATATTCCGAGTGCAATGATGTCACGTTATCGATGTGAAAATGCATTTTAGAGAACATGCAAGAAGACACTGAGAGTAACAAGCGGTAGAAAATGGATTAGAAAGGACGGATTAAAAAAAAAAAAAAATGTTAAAATGTATTTTTATTTATAATTTGGGACTTCCCGCAGGCAGGATTTTGGACGCTGGCGTAGTTTGGGAGCCCTGAACTAAAATGTGTGAAGTGCAGTTAAAGATTAAGATGAAAGATGAAAGTAGCAATGATTGTCACACACTCACTAGATGTGGTGACATTTGTCCTCTGCATTTGTGCCATCCCCTTGGGGAGCAGTGAGCAGCAGAGGCGCCGCGCCCGGGAATCATTTTGGTGATTTAACCCCCAACTCCAAGCCTTGATGCTGAGTGCCAAGCAGGGAGATTATGGCTCCCATTTTTATAGTCTTTGGTATGACTCGGCTGGGATTTGAACTCACAACCTACCCATCTAAAAGTGTGTATTTGCATGGAGGAAATACCTTTTTCTTTTTGGATGCTTCTTCTCTGCCAAGCAGGACTTCCTGCTGCTGGAGGACTCAGGACTCAGGACTCAGGACTCAGGACTCAGGACTCAGGACTCAGGACTCAGGATCCATGGTTACTGAAGATGACAACTTCTCCTCCTCTGTTCAACCACCTTGACGCTACAAGCACAATTTGAAATGCTTCAATGACTGCTGGCTTCATTAATGACACACAATCACAAAGATTGTACACAATCAACAATCACAAAGATTGTACACAATCAACAATCACAAAGATTGTACACAATCAACTATCACAAAGATTGTACACAATCAACAATCACAAAGATTGTACACAATCAACAATCACAAAGATTGTACACAATCAACAATCACAAAGATTCTACACAATCAACAATCACAAAGATTGTACACAATCAACAATCACAAAGATTGTACACATTCAACAATCACAAAGATTGTACACAATCAACAATCACAAAGATTGTACACAATCAACTATCACAAAGATTGTACACAATCAACAATCACAAAGATTGTACACAATCAACAATCACAAAGATTGTACACAATCAACAATCACAAAGATTGTACACAATCAACTATCACAAAGATTGTACACAATCAACAATCACAAAGATTGTACACAATCAACAATCACAAAGATTGTACACAATCAACAATCACAAAGATTCTACACAATCAACAATCACAAAGATTGTACACAATCAACAATCACAAAGATTGTACACATTCAACAATCACAAAGATTGTATACAATCAACAATCACAAAGATTGTACACAATCAACTATCACAAAGATTGTACACAATCAACAATCACAAAGATTGTACACAATCAACAATCACAAAGATTGTACACAATCAACAATCAAAGATTGTACACAATCAACAATCACAAAGATTCTACACAATCAACAATCACAAAGATTGTACACAATCAACAATCACAAAGATTGTACACATTCAACAATCACAAAGATTGTACACAATCAACAATCACAAAGATTCTACACAATCAACTATCACAAAGATTGTACACAATCAACAATCACAAAGATTGTACACAATCAACAATCACAAAGATTGTACACAATCAACAATCACAAAGATTCTACACAATCAACAATCACAAAGATTGTACACAATCAACAATCACAAAGATTGTACACATTCAACAATCACAAAGATTGTACACAATCAACAATCACAAAGATTCTACACAATCAACTATCACAAAGATTGTACACAATCAACAATCACAAAGATTGTACACAATCAACAATCACAAATATTGTACACAATCAACAATCACAAAGATTGTACACAATCAACAATCACAAAGATTGTACACAATCAACAATCACAAAGATTATACACAATCAACAATCACAAAGATTCTACACAATCAACAATCACAAATATTGTACACATTCAACTATCACAAAGATTGTACACAATCAACTATCACAAAGATTGTACACAATCAACAATCACAAAGATTGTACACAATCAACAATCACAAAGATTCTACACAATCAACAATCACAAAGATTGTACACAATCAACAATCACAAAGATTCTACACAATCAACAATCACAAAGATTCTACACAATCAACTATCACAAAGATTGTACACAATCAACAATCACAAATATTGTACACAATCAACAATCACAAAGATTGTACACAATCAACAATCACAAAGATTGTACACAATCAACAATCACAAAGATTGTACACAATCAACAATCACAAATATTGTACACAATCAACAATCACAAAGATTGTACACAATCAACAATCACAAAGATTGTACACAATCAACAATCACAAAGATTCTACACAATCAACAATCACAAAGATTCTACACAATCAACAATCACAAAGATTGTACACAATCAACAATCAAAGATTGTACACAATCAACTATCACAAAGATTGTACACAATCAACAATCAAAGATTGTACACAATCAACTATCACAAAGATTCTACACAATCATCAATCAAAGATTGTACACAATCAACAATCACAAAGATTCTACACAATCAACAATCAAAGATTGTACACAATCAACAATCACAAAGATTGTACACAATCAACAATCACAAAGATTGTACACAATCAACAATCACAAAGATTCTACACAATCAACAATCACAAAGATTGTACACAATCAACTATCACAAAGATTGTACACAATCAACAATCACAAAGATTGTACACAATCAACAATCAAAGATTGTACACAATCAACAATCAAAGATTGTACACAATCAACAATCAAAGATTGTACCCAATCAACTATCACAAAGATTGTACACAATCAACAATCACAAAGATTGTACACAATCAACAATCACAAATATTGTACACAATCAACTATCACAAATATTGTACACAATCAACAATCACAAAGATTGTACACAATCAACAATCAAAGATTGTACACAATCAACAATCAAAGATTGTACACAATCAACAATCAAAGATTGTACACAATCAACAATCACAAAGATTGTACACAATCAACAATCACAAAGATTGTACACAATCAACAATCACAAAGATTCTACACAATCAACAATCACAAAGATTGTACACAATCAACTATCACAAAGATTGTACACAATCAACAATCACAAAGATTGTACACAATCAACAATCAAAGATTGTACACAATCAACAATCAAAGATTGTACCCAATCAACTATCACAAAGATTGTACACAATCAACAATCACAAAGATTGTACACAATCAACAATCACAAAGATTGTACACAATCAACAATCACAAAGATTGTACACAATCAACTATCACAAATATTGTACACAATCAACAATCACAAAGATTGTACACAATCAACAATCAAAGATTGTACACAATCAACAATCAAAGATTGTACACAATCAACAATCAAAGATTGTACACAATCAAAAATCACAAAGATTGTACACAATCAACAATCACAAAGATTGTACACAATCAACAATCACAAAGATTCTACACAATCAACAATCACAAAGATTGTACACAATCAACTATCACAAAGATTGTACACAATCAACAATCACAAAGATTGTACACAATCAACAATCAAAGATTGTACACAATCAACAATCAAAGATTGTACATAATCAGCAATCAAAGATTGTACACAATCAACAATCAAAGATTGTACACAATCAACAATCACAAATATTGTACACAATCAACAATCAAAGATTGTACACAATCAACAATCAAAGATTGTACACAATCAACAATCACAAAGATTGTACACAATCAACAATCAAAGATTGTACACAATCAACAATCAAAGATTGTACACAATCAACAATCAAAGGTTGTACACAATCAACAGTCAAAGATTGTACACAATCAACTATCACAAAGATTGTACACAATCAACAATCAAAGATTGTACACAATCAACAATCAAAGATTGTACACAATCAACTATCACAAAGATTGTACACAACAACAATCAAAGATTGTACACAATCAACTATCACAAAGATTGTACACAATCAACAATCAAAGATTGTACACAATCAACAATCAAAGATTGTACACAATCAACAATCACAAAGATTGTACACAATCAACAATCAAAGATTGTACACAATCAACAATCAAAGATTGTACACAATCAACAATCACAAAGATTGTACACAATCAACAATCAAAGATTGTACACAATCAACAATCAAAGATTGTACACAATCAACAATCAAAGGTTGTACACAATCAACAGTCAAAGATTGTACACAATCAACTATCACAAAGATTGTACACAATCAACAATCAAAGATTGTACACAATCAACAATCAAAGATTGTACACAATCAACAATCAAAGATTGTACACAACAACAATCAAAGATTGTACACAATCAACTATCACAAAGATTGTACACAATCAACAATCAAAGATTGTACACAATCAACAATCAAAGATTGTACACAATCAACAATCAAAGATTGTACACAATCAACAATCACAAAGATTGTACACAATCAACAATCACAAAGATTGTACACAATCAACAATCACAAAGATTCTACACAATCAACAATCACAAAGATTGTACACAATCAACTATCACAAAGATTGTACACAATCAACAATCACAAAGATTGTACACAATCAACAATCAAAGATTGTACACAATCAACAATCAAAGATTGTACCCAATCAACTATCACAAAGATTGTACACAATCAACAATCACAAAGATTGTACACAATCAACAATCACAAAGATTGTACACAATCAACAATCACAAAGATTGTACACAATCAACTATCACAAATATTGTACACAATCAACAATCACAAAGATTGTACACAATCAACAATCAAAGATTGTACACAATCAACAATCAAAGATTGTACACAATCAACAATCAAAGATTGTACACAATCAAAAATCACAAAGATTGTACACAATCAACAATCACAAAGATTGTACACAATCAACAATCACAAAGATTCTACACAATCAACAATCACAAAGATTGTACACAATCAACAATCACAAAGATTGTACACAATCAACAATCACAAAGATTGTACACAATCAACAATCACAAAGATTGTACACAATCAACTATCACAAAGATTGTACACAATCAACAATCACAAAGATTGTACACAATCAACAATCACAAAGATTGTACACAATCAACAATCACAAAGATTCTACACAATCAACAATCACAAAGATTGTACACAATCAACAATCACAAAGATTGTACACATTCAACAATCACAAAGATTGTACACAATCAACAATCACAAAGATTGTACACAATCAACTATCACAAAGATTGTACACAATCAACAATCACAAAGATTGTACACAATCAACAATCACAAAGATTCTACACAATCAACAATCACAAAGATTGTACACAATCAACAATCACAAAGATTGTACACATTCAACAATCACAAAGATTGTATACAATCAACAATCACAAAGATTGTACACAATCAACTATCACAAAGATTGTACACAATCAACAATCACAAAGATTGTACACAATCAACAATCACAAAGATTGTACACAATCAACAATCAAAGATTGTACACAATCAACAATCACAAAGATTCTACACAATCAACAATCACAAAGATTGTACACAATCAACAATCACAAAGATTGTACACATTCAACAATCACAAAGATTGTACACAATCAACAATCACAAAGATTCTACACAATCAACTATCACAAAGATTGTACACAATCAACAATCACAAAGATTGTACACAATCAACAATCACAAAGATTGTACACAATCAACAATCACAAAGATTCTACACAATCAACAATCACAAAGATTGTACACAATCAACAATCACAAAGATTGTACACATTCAACAATCACAAAGATTGTACACAATCAACAATCACAAAGATTCTACACAATCAACTATCACAAAGATTGTACACAATCAACAATCACAAAGATTGTACACAATCAACAATCACAAATATTGTACACAATCAACAATCACAAAGATTGTACACAATCAACAATCACAAAGATTGTACACAATCAACAATCACAAAGATTATACACAATCAACAATCACAAAGATTCTACACAATCAACAATCACAAATATTGTACACATTCAACTATCACAAAGATTGTACACAATCAACTATCACAAAGATTGTACACAATCAACAATCACAAAGATTGTACACAATCAACAATCACAAAGATTCTACACAATCAACAATCACAAAGATTGTACACAATCAACAATCACAAAGATTCTACACAATCAACAATCACAAAGATTCTACACAATCAACTATCACAAAGATTGTACACAATCAACAATCACAAATATTGTACACAATCAACAATCACAAAGATTGTACACAATCAACAATCACAAAGATTGTACACAATCAACAATCACAAAGATTGTACACAATCAACAATCACAAATATTGTACACAATCAACAATCACAAAGATTGTACACAATCAACAATCACAAAGATTGTACACAATCAACAATCACAAAGATTCTACACAATCAACAATCACAAAGATTCTACACAATCAACAATCACAAAGATTGTACACAATCAACAATCAAAGATTGTACACAATCAACTATCACAAAGATTGTACACAATCAACAATCAAAGATTGTACACAATCAACTATCACAAAGATTCTACACAATCATCAATCAAAGATTGTACACAATCAACAATCACAAAGATTCTACACAATCAACAATCAAAGATTGTACACAATCAACAATCACAAAGATTGTACACAATCAACAATCACAAAGATTGTACACAATCAACAATCACAAAGATTCTACACAATCAACAATCACAAAGATTGTACACAATCAACTATCACAAAGATTGTACACAATCAACAATCACAAAGATTGTACACAATCAACAATCAAAGATTGTACACAATCAACAATCAAAGATTGTACACAATCAACAATCAAAGATTGTACCCAATCAACTATCACAAAGATTGTACACAATCAACAATCACAAAGATTGTACACAATCAACAATCACAAATATTGTACACAATCAACTATCACAAATATTGTACACAATCAACAATCACAAAGATTGTACACAATCAACAATCAAAGATTGTACACAATCAACAATCAAAGATTGTACACAATCAACAATCAAAGATTGTACACAATCAACAATCACAAAGATTGTACACAATCAACAATCACAAAGATTGTACACAATCAACAATCACAAAGATTCTACACAATCAACAATCACAAAGATTGTACACAATCAACTATCACAAAGATTGTACACAATCAACAATCACAAAGATTGTACACAATCAACAATCAAAGATTGTACACAATCAACAATCAAAGATTGTACCCAATCAACTATCACAAAGATTGTACACAATCAACAATCACAAAGATTGTACACAATCAACAATCACAAAGATTGTACACAATCAACAATCACAAAGATTGTACACAATCAACTATCACAAATATTGTACACAATCAACAATCACAAAGATTGTACACAATCAACAATCAAAGATTGTACACAATCAACAATCAAAGATTGTACACAATCAACAATCAAAGATTGTACACAATCAAAAATCACAAAGATTGTACACAATCAACAATCACAAAGATTGTACACAATCAACAATCACAAAGATTCTACACAATCAACAATCACAAAGATTGTACACAATCAACTATCACAAAGATTGTACACAATCAACAATCACAAAGATTGTACACAATCAACAATCAAAGATTGTACACAATCAACAATCAAAGATTGTACATAATCAGCAATCAAAGATTGTACACAATCAACAATCAAAGATTGTACACAATCAACAATCACAAATATTGTACACAATCAACAATCAAAGATTGTACACAATCAACAATCAAAGATTGTACACAATCAACAATCACAAAGATTGTACACAATCAACAATCAAAGATTGTACACAATCAACAATCAAAGATTGTACACAATCAACAATCAAAGGTTGTACACAATCAACAGTCAAAGATTGTACACAATCAACTATCACAAAGATTGTACACAATCAACAATCAAAGATTGTACACAATCAACAATCAAAGATTGTACACAATCAACTATCACAAAGATTGTACACAACAACAATCAAAGATTGTACACAATCAACTATCACAAAGATTGTACACAATCAACAATCAAAGATTGTACACAATCAACAATCAAAGATTGTACACAATCAACAATCACAAAGATTGTACACAATCAACAATCAAAGATTGTACACAATCAACAATCAAAGATTGTACACAATCAACAATCACAAAGATTGTACACAATCAACAATCAAAGATTGTACACAATCAACAATCAAAGATTGTACACAATCAACAATCAAAGGTTGTACACAATCAACAGTCAAAGATTGTACACAATCAACTATCACAAAGATTGTACACAATCAACAATCAAAGATTGTACACAATCAACAATCAAAGATTGTACACAATCAACAATCAAAGATTGTACACAACAACAATCAAAGATTGTACACAATCAACTATCACAAAGATTGTACACAATCAACAATCAAAGATTGTACACAATCAACAATCAAAGATTGTACACAATCAACAATCAAAGATTGTACACAATCAACAATCACAAAGATTGTACACAATCAACAATCACAAAGATTGTACACAATCAACAATCACAAAGATTCTACACAATCAACAATCACAAAGATTGTACACAATCAACTATCACAAAGATTGTACACAATCAACAATCACAAAGATTGTACACAATCAACAATCAAAGATTGTACACAATCAACAATCAAAGATTGTACCCAATCAACTATCACAAAGATTGTACACAATCAACAATCACAAAGATTGTACACAATCAACAATCACAAAGATTGTACACAATCAACAATCACAAAGATTGTACACAATCAACTATCACAAATATTGTACACAATCAACAATCACAAAGATTGTACACAATCAACAATCAAAGATTGTACACAATCAACAATCAAAGATTGTACACAATCAACAATCAAAGATTGTACACAATCAAAAATCACAAAGATTGTACACAATCAACAATCACAAAGATTGTACACAATCAACAATCACAAAGATTCTACACAATCAACAATCACAAAGATTGTACACAATCAACAATCACAAAGATTGTACACAATCAACAATCACAAAGATTGTACACAATCAACAATCACAAAGATTGTACACAATCAACTATCACAAAGATTGTACACAATCAACAATCACAAAGATTGTACACAATCAACAATCACAAAGATTGTACACAATCAACAATCACAAAGATTCTACACAATCAACAATCACAAAGATTGTACACAATCAACAATCACAAAGATTGTACACATTCAACAATCACAAAGATTGTACACAATCAACAATCACAAAGATTGTACACAATCAACTATCACAAAGATTGTACACAATCAACAATCACAAAGATTGTACACAATCAACAATCACAAAGATTGTACACAATCAACAATCACAAAGATTGTACACAATCAACTATCACAAAGATTGTACACAATCAACAATCACAAAGATTGTACACAATCAACAATCACAAAGATTGTACACAATCAACAATCACAAAGATTCTACACAATCAACAATCACAAAGATTGTACACAATCAACAATCACAAAGATTGTACACATTCAACAATCACAAAGATTGTACACAATCAACAATCACAAAGATTGTACACAATCAACTATCACAAAGATTGTACACAATCAACAATCACAAAGATTGTACACAATCAACAATCACAAAGATTGTACACAATCAACAATCAAAGATTGTACACAATCAACAATCACAAAGATTCTACACAATCAACAATCACAAAGATTGTACACAATCAACAATCACAAAGATTGTACACATTCAACAATCACAAAGATTGTACACAATCAACAATCACAAAGATTCTACACAATCAACTATCACAAAGATTGTACACAATCAACAATCACAAAGATTGTACACAATCAACAATCACAAAGATTGTACACAATCAACAATCACAAAGATTCTACACAATCAACAATCACAAAGATTGTACACAATCAACAATCACAAAGATTGTACACATTCAACAATCACAAAGATTGTACACAATCAACAATCACAAAGATTCTACACAATCAACTATCACAAAGATTGTACACAATCAACAATCACAAAGATTGTACACAATCAACAATCACAAATATTGTACACAATCAACAATCACAAAGATTGTACACAATCAACAATCACAAAGATTGTACACAATCAACAATCACAAAGATTATACACAATCAACAATCACAAAGATTCTACACAATCAACAATCACAAATATTGTACACATTCAACTATCACAAAGATTGTACACAATCAACTATCACAAAGATTGTACACAATCAACAATCACAAAGATTGTACACAATCAACAATCACAAAGATTCTACACAATCAACAATCACAAAGATTGTACACAATCAACAATCACAAAGATTCTACACAATCAACAATCACAAAGATTCTACACAATCAACTATCACAAAGATTGTACACAATCAACAATCACAAATATTGTACACAATCAACAATCACAAAGATTGTACACAATCAACAATCACAAAGATTGTACACAATCAACAATCACAAAGATTGTACACAATCAACAATCACAAATATTGTACACAATCAACAATCACAAAGATTGTACACAATCAACAATCACAAAGATTGTACACAATCAACAATCACAAAGATTCTACACAATCAACAATCACAAAGATTCTACACAATCAACAATCACAAAGATTGTACACAATCAACAATCAAAGATTGTACACAATCAACTATCACAAAGATTGTACACAATCAACAATCAAAGATTGTACACAATCAACTATCACAAAGATTCTACACAATCATCAATCAAAGATTGTACACAATCAACAATCACAAAGATTCTACACAATCAACAATCAAAGATTGTACACAATCAACAATCACAAAGATTGTACACAATCAACAATCACAAAGATTGTACACAATCAACAATCACAAAGATTCTACACAATCAACAATCACAAAGATTGTACACAATCAACTATCACAAAGATTGTACACAATCAACAATCACAAAGATTGTACACAATCAACAATCAAAGATTGTACACAATCAACAATCAAAGATTGTACACAATCAACAATCAAAGATTGTACCCAATCAACTATCACAAAGATTGTACACAATCAACAATCACAAAGATTGTACACAATCAACAATCACAAATATTGTACACAATCAACTATCACAAATATTGTACACAATCAACAATCACAAAGATTGTACACAATCAACAATCAAAGATTGTACACAATCAACAATCAAAGATTGTACACAATCAACAATCAAAGATTGTACACAATCAACAATCACAAAGATTGTACACAATCAACAATCACAAAGATTGTACACAATCAACAATCACAAAGATTCTACACAATCAACAATCACAAAGATTGTACACAATCAACTATCACAAAGATTGTACACAATCAACAATCACAAAGATTGTACACAATCAACAATCAAAGATTGTACACAATCAACAATCAAAGATTGTACCCAATCAACTATCACAAAGATTGTACACAATCAACAATCACAAAGATTGTACACAATCAACAATCACAAAGATTGTACACAATCAACAATCACAAAGATTGTACACAATCAACTATCACAAATATTGTACACAATCAACAATCACAAAGATTGTACACAATCAACAATCAAAGATTGTACACAATCAACAATCAAAGATTGTACACAATCAACAATCAAAGATTGTACACAATCAAAAATCACAAAGATTGTACACAATCAACAATCACAAAGATTGTACACAATCAACAATCACAAAGATTCTACACAATCAACAATCACAAAGATTGTACACAATCAACTATCACAAAGATTGTACACAATCAACAATCACAAAGATTGTACACAATCAACAATCAAAGATTGTACACAATCAACAATCAAAGATTGTACACAATCAGCAATCAAAGATTGTACACAATCAACAATCAAAGATTGTACACAATCAACAATCACAAATATTGTACACAATCAACAATCAAAGATTGTACACAATCAACAATCAAAGATTGTACACAATCAACAATCACAAAGATTGTACACAATCAACAATCAAAGATTGTACACAATCAACAATCAAAGATTGTACACAATCAACAATCAAAGGTTGTACACAATCAACAGTCAAAGATTGTACACAATCAACTATCACAAAGATTGTACACAATCAACAATCAAAGATTGTACACAATCAACAATCAAAGATTGTACACAATCAACTATCACAAAGATTGTACACAACAACAATCAAAGATTGTACACAATCAACTATCACAAAGATTGTACACAATCAACAATCAAAGATTGTACACAATCAACAATCAAAGATTGTACACAATCAACAATCACAAAGATTGTACACAATCAACAATCAAAGATTGTACACAATCAACAATCAAAGATTGTACACAATCAACAATCACAAAGATTGTACACAATCAACAATCAAAGATTGTACACAATCAACAATCAAAGATTGTACACAATCAACAATCAAAGGTTGTACACAATCAACAGTCAAAGATTGTACACAATCAACTATCACAAAGATTGTACACAATCAACAATCAAAGATTGTACACAATCAACAATCAAAGATTGTACACAATCAACAATCAAAGATTGTACACAACAACAATCAAAGATTGTACACAATCAACTATCACAAAGATTGTACACAATCAACAATCAAAGATTGTACACAATCAACAATCAAAGATTGTACACAATCAACAATCAAAGATTGTACACAATCAACAATCACAAAGATTGTACACAATCAACAATCACAAAGATTGTACACAATCAACAATCACAAAGATTCTACACAATCAACAATCACAAAGATTGTACACAATCAACTATCACAAAGATTGTACACAATCAACAATCACAAAGATTGTACACAATCAACAATCAAAGATTGTACACAATCAACAATCAAAGATTGTACCCAATCAACTATCACAAAGATTGTACACAATCAACAATCACAAAGATTGTACACAATCAACAATCACAAAGATTGTACACAATCAACAATCACAAAGATTGTACACAATCAACTATCACAAATATTGTACACAATCAACAATCACAAAGATTGTACACAATCAACAATCAAAGATTGTACACAATCAACAATCAAAGATTGTACACAATCAACAATCAAAGATTGTACACAATCAAAAATCACAAAGATTGTACACAATCAACAATCACAAAGATTGTACACAATCAACAATCACAAAGATTCTACACAATCAACAATCACAAAGATTGTACACAATCAACAATCACAAAGATTGTACACAATCAACTATCACAAAGATTGTACACAATCAACAATCACAAAGATTGTACACAATCAACAATCAAAGATTGTACACAATCAACAATCAAAGATTGTACACAATCAGCAATCAAAGATTGTACACAATCAACAATCAAAGATTGTACACAATCAACAATCACAAATATTGTACACAATCAACAATCAAAGATTGTACACAATCAACAATCAAAGATTGTACACAATCAACAATCACAAAGATTGTACACAATCAACAATCAAAGATTGTACACAATCAACAATCAAAGATTGTACACAATCAACAATCAAAGGTTGTACACAATCAACAGTCAAAGATTGTACACAATCAACTATCACAAAGATTGTACACAATCAACAATCAAAGATTGTACACAATCAACAATCAAAGATTGTACACAATCAACTATCACAAAGATTGTACACAACAACAATCAAAGATTGTACACAATCAACTATCACAAAGATTGTACACAATCAACAATCAAAGATTGTACACAATCAACAATCAAAGATTGTACACAATCAACAATCACAAAGATTGTACACAATCAACAATCAAAGATTGTACACAATCAACAATCAAAGATTGCACACAATCAACAATCACAAAGATTGTACACAATCAACAATCAAAGATTGTACACAATCAACAATCAAAGATTGTACACAATCAACAATCAAAGGTTGTACACAATCAACAGTCAAAGATTGTACACAATCAACTATCACAAAGATTGTACACAATCAACAATCAAAGATTGTACACAATCAACAATCAAAGATTGTACACAATCAACTATCACAAAGATTGTACACAACAACAATCAAAGATTGTACACAATCAACTATCACAAAGATTGTACACAATCAACAATCAAAGATTGTACACAATCAACAATCACAAAGATTCTACACAATCAACTATCACAAAGATTGTACACAATCAACAATCAAAGATTGTACACAATCAACTATCACAAAGATTGTACACAATCAACTATCACAAAGATTGTACACAATCAACTATCACAAAGATTGTACACAATCAACAATCAAAGATTGTACACAATCAACAATCAAAGATTGTACCTTGTCATGAACAAACCTTCATATTTCTCACCTCTTGCTGACAATCTCACTCTAAGAAACAAAACATTGGGGTTTTGACATTTAAAGAATACTTTTCTTTTCAATATACATACTGTTGTTATTTTTTGGAGAGTAATTAATCATCTTTCATTTGATTTCATTCATTTCAAACCATTTTGATGCTAAATGACAATCATATCTAGCATTTATTGAACACTTTTAATTCAACCCAAAGAGCCCTTTTCACACCCTTTCTGAGCATGTGCAGATATTGATGCAAATTTAGGAGCCTGAGCATATGCCTGTCTGCAACTCCCACGCCAGTCTGACCTTGCACTCTGGGAAGATCGCCAATCATCCCTCAAATACCCCCCCCCCCCCCCCCCTTTGTCGTCACGTCATGACAAGTTTGGTTTTAGGAGCAGAGAGCATGTTGGGCAGCGCACACACACAGAGTACTTACAAGCAGACACAGTGTGTAGACAGAAAAGCAGAGGAGCATGTTGGGCAGCGCACACACACAGAGTACTTACAAGCAGACACAGTGTGTAGACAGAAAAGCAGAGGAGCATGTTGGGCAGCGCACACACACAGAGTACTTACAAGCAGACAGTGTGTAGACAGAAAAGGGAGAATGGACGCATTTTGGTGTACAAAGTCAAGATAAAGGTGAAGTTATAACACTGAAACACCCTCAGGAAGAGATGCTTTAACACATGGCTAGCTCGCTTGCTAGCAGGTTGTGGAGTATGTTTACATCTTCTGGGAAGGCTGTCCACAAGGTTGCAGAGTGTGTTTACATCTTCTGGGAAGGCTGTCCACAAGGTTGCAGAGTGTGTTTATATCTTCTGGGAAGGCTGTCCACAAGGTTGCAGAGTGTGTTTACATCTTCTGGGAAGGCTGTCCACAAGGTTGCAGAGTGTGTTTATATCTTCTGGGAAGGCTGTCCACAAGGTTGCAGAGTGTGTTTATATCTTCTGGGAAGGCTGTCCACAAGGTTGCAGAGTGTGTTTATATCTTCTGGGAAGGCTGTCCACAAGGTTGCAGAGTGTGTTTACATCTTCTGGGAAGGCTGTCCACAAGGTTGCAGAGTGTGTTTATATCTTCTGGGAAGGCTGTCCACAAGGTTGCAGAGTGTGTTTATATCTTCTGGGAAGGCTGTCCACAAGGTTGCAGAGTGTGTTTATATCTTCTGGGAAGGCTGTCCACAAGGTTGCAGAGTGTGTTTATATCTTCTGGGAAGGCTGTCCACAAGGTTGCAGAGTGTGTTTATATCAATTTTCCAGCATTCTTCCAAAAGTGCATTGGTGAGGTCACACACTGATGTTGGTGGAGAAGGCCTGGCCCTCAGTCTCCCTTCTAATTCATCCCAAAGGTATTCTATGGGGTTCAGGTCAGGACTCCGTGCAGGCCAGTCAAGTTCATCCACACCAGACTCTGTCATCCATGTCTTGATGGACCTTGTCATGTTGGAAGAGGAAGGGGTCCGCTCCAAACTGTTCCCACAAGGTTGGGAGCATGGAATTGTCCAAAATGTTTTGGTATCCTGGAGCATTCAAAGTTCCTTTCACTGGAACTAAGGGGCCTGAAGAACAACCCCACACCATAATTCCTCCTCCACCAAATGTCACAATGGGCACAATGCAGTTCTCCTGGCAACCTCCAAAGCCAGACTGGTCCATCAGATTGCCAGATGGAAACAGTCTAACTCAAGTCCAAGCAATTATGGAAATGTTTTATTTGTGGTGTCGAAATTCAAATTCAATGTTTGAAAACAGTCAAAAAAAAAATTGCTGAATCAATTCAGAATCATGATAAAGATACAATTTTAACAGCCCCCCCGCCCCCCAGTGGCCGAAATAACTCACGTAATTAAGCTCACGGTTGAATGATGCGGACACGTTTGTTACTGGATACTTTCTAATACTGCCTTGGAGACTTTGCATGTGCAAGTAATATACTACTTGATACTTGTTTTATTCTTCAATGATTATTACCTATGTCTAGCTTGGGTGCTGTTCTGTGCTTAGCTGTTGTGTAGCTGCTAGTAGCCTGTAGCCGAGCATGTTTACCTTTTGGAAATGACTTCAGTAAAACAGAAGGCTGCTTGTATCGCACATGATATCAGACATTTGACATGCCAGCCCGTATAATCCCATACTTTGTTGTTGTTTTTCATCTGATATCAATCTTGAATGGGAAGCGAAACCCTGAGATGCATTTTGACCACAAGCACATGTAATAATAATTATTATTATTATTGGAAGCACATGTAATAATAATAATAACAATTATTGGAAGCACATGTAATAATAATAATAATAATAATAATAATAACAATTATTGGAAGCACATGTAATAATAATAAAAATAATAATAATAATAATAATAATAATAATAATAACAATTATTGGAAGCACATGTAATAATAATAATAATAATAATAATAATAATAATAATAATAATAATAATAATAATAATAACAATTATTGGAAGCACATGTAATAATAATTATTATTATTATTGGAAGCACATGTAATAATAATAATAACAATTATTGGAAGCACATGTAATAATAATAATAATAATAATAATAATAATAATAACAATTATTGGAAGCACATGTAATAATAATAAAAATAATAATAATAATAATAATAATAATAACAATTATTGGAAGCACATGTAATAATAATAATAATAATAATAATAATAATAATAATAATAATAATAATAATAATAATAACAATTATTGGAAGCACATGTAATAATAATTATTATTATTATTGGAAGCACATGTAATAATAATAATAATAATTATTATTGGAAGCACATGTAATAATAATAATAATAATAACAATTATTGGAAGCACATGTAATAATAATTATTATTATTATTGGAAGCACATGTAATAATAATAATAATAATAACAATTATTGGAAGCACATGTAATAATAATAATTATTATTATTGGAAGCACATGTAATAATAATAATAATAATAACAATTATTGGAAGCACATGTAATAATAATAATAATAATAACAATAACAATTATTGGAAGCACATGTAATAATAATTATAATTATTATTGGAAGCACATGTAATAATAATAATAATAATAACAATTATTGGAAGCACATGTAATAATTATAATAATAATAACAATTATTGGAAGCACATGTAATAATAATAATAATAATAATAATAATAATAATAATAACAATTATTGGAAGCACATGTAATAATAATAATAATTATTATTATTGGAAGCACATGTAATAATAATAATAATAATAACAATAACAATTATTGGAAGCACATGTAATAATAATTATAATTATTATTGGAAGCACATGTAATAATAATAATAATAATAACAATTATTGGAAGAACATGTAATAATAATAATAATAATAATAACAATAAATATTATTGGAAGCACATGTAATAATAATAATAATAATAACAATTATTGGAAGCACATGTAATAATAATTATTATTATTATTGGAAGCACATGTAATAATAATAATAATAATAACAATTATTGGAAACACATGTAATAATAATAATAATAATAATAATAACAATTATTGGAAGCACATGTAATAATAATAATTATTATTATTGGAAGCACATGTAATAATAATAATGATAACAATTATTGGAAGCACATGTAATAATAATAATAATAACAATTATTGGAAGCACATGTAATAATAATTATTATTATTATTGGAAGAACATGTAATAATAATAATAATAATAATAACAATTATTGGAAGCACATGTAATAATAATAATAATAACAATTATTGGAACCACATTTAATAATAATAATAATAATAACAATTATTGGAAGCACATGTAATAATAATAATAATAATAATAATAATAATAATAATAATAATAATAATAACAATTATTGGAAGCACATGTAATAATAATAATAATAATAATAATAACAATTATTGGAAGCACATGTAATAATAATAATAATAATAATAATTATTGGAAGCACATGTAATAATAATTATTATTATTATTGGAAGCACATGTAATAATAATAATAATAATAACAATTATTGGAAGCACATGTAATAATAATAATAATGATAATAATAACAATTACTGGAAGCACATGTAATAATAATAATAATAATTATTATTATTATTGGAAGCACATGTAATAATAATTATTATTGTTATTGGAAGCACATGTAATAATAATAATAAGAAGAAGAATTATTGGAAGCACATGTAATAATAATAATAAGAATTTTTGGAAGCACATGTAATAATAATAATTATTATTATTGGAAGCACATGTAATAATAATAATAATAATAATAATAATAATAATAATAATAATAACAATTATTGGAAGCACATGTAATAATAATAATAATAATTATTGGAAGCACATGTAATAATAATAATAATTATTATTGGAAGCACATGTAATAATAATAATAATAATAATAATAACAATTATTGGAAGCACATGTAATAATAATAATAATAATTATTGGAAGCACATGTAATAATACTACTACTACCACTACTACTACTACTACTACTACTACTAATAATTATTATTATTATTGGAAGCACATGTAATAATAATTATTATTATTATTGGAAGCACATGTAATAATAATAATAATAATAATTATTATTATTATTGGAAGCACATGTAATAATAATAATAATTATTATTATTATTGGAAGCACATGTAATATTAATAATAATAATAATAATAATAATTATTATTATTGGAAACACATGTAATAATAATAATTATTATTATTATTGAAAGCACATGTAATAATAATGATAATAATAATAATAAGTATTATTATTATTGGAAACACATGTAATAATAATAATTATTATTATTATCGGAAGCACATGTAATAATAATAATAATAATAATAATTATTATTATTATTGGAAGCACATGTAATAATAATAATTATTGTTATTTGAAGCACATGTAATAATAATAATAATAATAATAGTAATAATAATAATAATAATAATTATTGGAAGCACATGTAATAATAATAATTATTGGAAGCACATGTAATAATAATTATTATTATTATTGGAAGCACATGTAATAATAATAATTATTGTTATTTGAAGCACATGTAATAATAATAATAATAATAATAATTATTATTGGAAGCACATGTAATAATAATAATAATAATTGTTGGAAGCACATGTAATAATAATAATAATTATTATTATTGGAAGCACATGTAATAATAATAATAATAATAATTATTATTATTATTATTGGAAGCACATGTAATATTAATAATAATAATAATAATTATTATTTTTATTATTATCGGAAACACATGTAATAATAATAATTATTATTATTATTGAAAGCACATGTAATAATAATAATAATAATAATAATAACAATAATTCAATCAATCAATCAATCAATGTTTATTTATATAGCCCTAAATCACTAGTGTCTCAAAGGGCTGTACAAGCCACAACGACATCCTCGGTGTCGAGTGGGTCTGATATAATATTGTGAAAGTCCAACACATCAGCGAAAGTCCAGTCCATGGTGGGGCCAGCGGGAACCATCCCGAGTGGAGACGGGTCAGCAGCGTAGAGATGTCCCCATCTGATGGACAGGCTAGCGGTCCACCCCGGAGCAGAGTAGAAAAGAAAAGAAAAGAAACGGCAGATCAACTGGTCTAAAAAGGGAGTCTATTTAAAGGCTAGAGTATACAAATGAGTTTTAAGATGAGACTTAAATGCTTCTACTGAGGTAGCATCTCTAACTTTTACCGGGAGGGCATTCCATAGTATTGGAGCCCGAATAGAAAACGCTCTATAGCCCGCAGACTTTTTTTGGGCTCTGGGAATCACTAATAATTATTATTATTATTATTGAAAACACATGTAATAATAATAATAATTATTATTATTGGAAGCACATGTAATAATAATAATAATAATAATTATTATTATTATTGGAAGCACATGTAATAATAATAATAATTATTATTATTGGAAGCACATGTAATATTAATAATAATAATAATAATAATAATTATTATTATTGGAAACACATGTAATAATAATAATAATTATTATTATTGAAAGCACATGTAATAATAATAATAATAATAATAATTATTATTATTATTATTGAAAGCACATGTAATAATAATAATAATAATAATAATAATTATTATTATTATTGAAAGCACATGTAATAATAATAATTATTATTATTATTGGAAGCACATGTA
>NC_084758.1:1561155-1563655 GCF_033978785.1 Entelurus aequoreus
GGAAGTGTCAGCGATGTACCGAGTACGGCACAATCCTTATTATTGGAAGTGTCAGCGATGTACCAAGTACGGCACAATCCTTATTATTGGAAGTGTCAGCGATGTACCAAGCACGGCACAATCCTTATTATTGGAAGTGTCAGCGATGTACCAAGTACGGCACAATCCTTATTATTGGAAGTGTCAGCGATGTACCAAGTACGGCACAATCCTTACTATTGGAAGTGTCAGCGATGTACCAAGTACGGCACAATCCTTACTATTGGAAGTGTCAGCGATGTACCAAGTACGGCACAATCCTTACTATTGGAAGTGTCAGCGATGTACCAAGTACGGCACAATCCTTACTATTGGAAGTGTCAGCGATGTACCAAGTACGGCACAATCCTTATTATTGGAAGTGTCAGCGATGTACCAAGCACGGCACAATCCTTATTATTGGAAGTGTCAGCGATGTACCAAGCACGGCACAATCCTTATTATTGGAAGTGTCAGCGATGTACCAAGTACGGCACAATCCTTACTATTGGAAGTGTCAGCGATGTACCAAGTACGGCACAATCCTTACTATTGGAAGTGTCAGCGATGTACCAAGTACGGCACAATCCTTATTATTGGAAGTGTCAGCGATGTACCAAGCACGGCACAATCCTTATTATTGGAAGTGTCAGCGATGTACCAAGTACGGCACAATCCTTATTATTGGAAGTGTCAGCGATGTACCGAGTACGGCACAATCCTTATTATTGGAAGTGTCAGCGATGTACCAAGTACGGCACAATCCTTATTATTGGAAGTGTCAGCGATGTACCAAGTACGGCACAATCCTTATTATTGGAAGTGTCAGCGATGTACCAAGTACGGCACAATCCTTATTATTGGAAGTGTCAGCGATGTACCAAGTACGGCACAATCCTTATTATTGGAAGTGTCAGCGATGTACCAATCCTAAGCATTCCAATATTAGCATGCTAGCTTTTTTAGCTCATTTTGCAGTACACATTTTACTAATCCACCAATGCTACCTGTTAGCATGGGCTCTCTTTTATTTTTTTTACCTACTTTTATAGCTCTAAGCCAGAGTCATATTTTGATACTTGATGCATGCTACCGTTGGTATTTTAGCATAGCATGCTAGCAATTTAAGCTAAATTTGCAGTCATACTTCTCTGTGTCATAAATCATATTGCTTTACAAAGGCTACCTGTTAGCATGCTAATGTCAGTAAGCCAGGTTTTTTTTTAAATTAAGTCATATTTTGGTACTTGATGTATGCTAATGTTAGCATGCTTACTTTTCGAACACATTTTTCAGGTATACATCGCAGCGTAATATATTTTGGTACTTGACGCATACTACAGTTAGTATTTTAACATGCTAAAGTTGGCATGCTAGCTTTTTAGCTAATTTTGCAGTTATACACACCACTGTGTCATAGACTTGATGACTTTATGAATGCTACCTGTTAATATGATAATGTTAATAGGTTAGCTCTTTTATCTCATAGGTATACACCAGAGTCGTATTTTGGTACATGAAGTATGCTAACGTTAGCATGCTACTTTTTATGAGAAATTCTTCAGGTAGAAATTGCAGAGTAATATACTTTAGTACTTGACATATGCTACTGTTAGTATTTTAGCATAACATGCTAGCTTTTTAGCAAATTTTGCAAATATATACCTTTGTGTCATGTATTTAATGACTTTACCAATGCTACCTGTTAGCATGCTAACAGGTAGCATTTGTAAAATGCTGGTAAACTGCAGGCAAACACCAAGAAATGATGGCTTACAGATGGGAAGACATTGTTAGAGGAACTCTCTGTCCCCAGCTGTGACTCACTGACCTTAGGTCCTGAGTTCTGACTCAAGGAGGTGTGAGTCACATGTTGATCACAGGCTGGAGGAGGGTCCTAACAACCGCAGGGTCCTATAGTTTCTGTCATCTCACAGGGGTCCTAACAACCGCAGGGTCCTATAGTTTCTGTCATCTCACAGGGGTCCTAACAACCGCAGGGTCCTATAGTTTCTGTCATCTCACAGGGGTCCTAACAACCGCAGGGTCCTATAGTTTCTGTCATCTCACAGGGGTCCTAACAACCGCAGGGTCCTATATAAGCCACGTGAGCTCTGGAAAATTCTCAACAACCAGCTCCCTGGTTGCAGCCAGAAACTTAAAACAAGACTCACCAACATCAGCATCAAGGAGGGTGACTCCCTCATTACAGACTAAATGGAGGTAGCTAGCAGACTTAACATCTTTTTCACCAGCATAGCCGCAACTCTTGTCAACAAGCTGTCCCACCACTCTGGTCGCTTTGGTGTAGAACACATTAAAGCCTTCTACAGAAAGCTAGGAGTATCCAACAATGATTTCAAATTAGAAATGGTCGCAGCTGATGAGGTGTTTAAAAAATTGAGCGCGCTCCACCCAAACAAGGCCACCGGCCTTGATAATATTCCCTCCAGATTCCTCAGGGACTCTGCCTCCATCATTG
>NC_084758.1:1568655-1571155 GCF_033978785.1 Entelurus aequoreus
GAGCTTATCCAACAGTATAGCGTGGTTAACGGTGTCAAAGACCTTGTGAAGGTCCAGCATGACCATGACGCAGTATTTGCCCGCGTCCACCTCATGTTTGATGTGCTCGCTCACATAGAGAAGGCATGTGTCAGTGGAGTGGTTAGTTCTGAAGTCAGATAGAGAAGGCATGTGTCAGTGGAGTGGTTAGTTCTGAAGTCAGATAGAGAAGGCATGTGTCAGTGGAGTGGTTAGTTCTGAAGTCACATAGAGAAGGCATGTGTCAGTGGAGTGGTTAGTTCTGAAGTCAGATAGAGAAGGCATGTGTCAGTGGAGTGGTTAGTTCTGAAGTCAGATAGAGAAGGCATGTGTCAGTGGAGTGGTTAGTTCTGAAGTCACATAGAGAAGGCATGTGTCAGTGGAGTGGTTAGTTCTGAAGTCAGATAGAGAAGGCATGTGTCAGTGGAGTGGTTAGTTCTGAAGTCAGATAGAGAAGGCATGTGTCAGTGGAGTGGTTAGTTCTGAAGTCAGATAGAGAAGGCATGTGTCAGTGGAGTGGTTAGTTCTGAAGTCAGATAGAGAAGGCATGTGTCAGTGGAGTGGTTAGTTCTGAAGTCAGATAGAGAAGGCATGTGTCAGTGGAGTGGTTAGTTCTGAAGTCACATAGAGAAGGCATGTGTCAGTGGAGTGGTTAGTTCTGAAGTCAGATAGAGAAGGCATGTGTCAGTGGAGTGGTTAGTTCTGAAGTCAGATAGAGAAGGCATGTGTCAGTGGAGTGGTTAGTTCTGAAGTCAGATAGAGAAGGCATGTGTCAGTGGAGTGGTTAGTTCTGAAGTCAGATAGAGAAGGCATGTGTCAGTGGAGTGGTTAGTTCTGAAGTCAGATAGAGAAGGCATGTGTCAGTGGAGTGGTTAGTTCTGAAGTCACATAGAGAAGGCATGTGTCAGTGGAGTGGTTAGTTCTGAAGTCACATAGAGAAGGCATTTGTCAGTGGAGTGGTTAGTTCTGAAGTCAGATAGAGAAGGCATGTGTCAGTGGAGTGGTTAGTTCTGAAGTCAGATAGAGAAGGCATGTGTCAGTGGAGTGGTTAGTTCTGAAGTCAGATAGAGAAGGCATGTGTCAGTGGAGTGGTTAGTTCTGAAGTCAGATAGAGAAGGCATGTGTCAGTGGAGTGATTAGTTCTGAAGTCAGATAGAGAAGGCATGTGTCAGTGGAGTGGTTAGTTCTGAAGTCAGATAGAGAAGGCATGTGTCAGTGGAGTGGTTAGTTCTGAAGTCAGATAGAGAAGGCATGTGTCAGTGGAGTGGTTAGTTCTGAAGTCAGATAGAGAAGGCATGTGTCAGTGGAGTGGTTAGTTCTGAAGTCAGATAGAGAAGGCATGTGTCAGTGGAGTGGTTAGTTCTGAAGTCAGATAGAGAAGGCATGTGTCAGTGGAGTGGTTAGTTCTGAAGTCAGATAGAGAAGGCATGTGTCAGTGGAGTGGTTAGTTCTGAAGTCAGATAGAGAAGGCATGTGTCAGTGGAGTGGTTAGTTCTGAAGTCACATAGAGAAGGCATGTGTCAGTGGAGTGGTTAGTTCTGAAGTCAGATAGAGAAGGCATGTGTCAGTGGAGTGGTTAGTTCTGAAGTCAGATAGAGAAGGCATGTGTCAGTGGAGTGGTTAGTTCTGAAGTCAGATAGAGAAGGCATGTGTCAGTGGAGTGGTTTGTTCTGAAGTCAGATAGAGAAGGCATGTGTCAGTGGAGTGGTTAGTTCTGAAGTCAGATAGAGAAGGCATGTGTCAGTGGAGTGGTTAGTTCTGAAGTCAGATAGAGAAGGCATGTGTCAGTGGAGTGGTTAGTTCTGAAGCCAGATTGGAATTTGTACATGAGTTTATTAGTGGCAAAGTAACTATCCACCTGTTCATAAACTATTTTCTCCATTACTTTGGAAATGGAACTGAGAATAGAAACAGGTCGGTAGTTGCCAGGTTCCAATTTGCTTCCTTTTTTAAAGAGGGAGTTACTATTGCTATCTTAAAATCTTTTGGTACTTGGCCTTGTGTAATTGATAGGTTTATTATGTGCGTGATGATCGGGGCAATGATGGAGGCAGAGTCCCTGAGGAATCTGGAGGGGATATTGTCAAGGCCGGTGGCCTTGTTTGGTGGAGCGCGCTCAATTTTTTAAACACCTCATCAGCTGTGACCATTTCTAATTTGAAATCATCGTTGGATACTCCTAGCTTTCTGTAGAAGGCTTTAATGTGTTCTACACCAAAGCGACCAGAGTGGTGGGACAGCTTGTTGACAAGAGTTGCGGCTATGCTGGTGAAAAAGATGTTAAGTCTGCTAGCTACCTCCATTTAGTCTGTAATGAAGGAGTCACCCTCCTTGATGCTGATGTTGGTGAGTCTGGAGCTTCTCCTTTCAGCTGACAAGTTGTGGAGTCACACAACACAAATGACCCTCAGAGGTTATTCTGGGAGAGGAAGACAACTTCAAACATCTTCCCACCCCATTAATGCCTTGCTCAATGAGATGC
>NC_084758.1:1573655-1588655 GCF_033978785.1 Entelurus aequoreus
ATTTATAAAGTAATTTAAATTATGAAATCCTATATCTTTTTTTAGTTCTTTTTTTTTTGTATATCATTTTACATATCATGTTGTAACTATTACCAGAATATATGATCATATTGTTGTGTATAATAAATAATGTTTGATTCATTTCATTATTTTACATATTGTTACTATTATCAGAATGTGTGATGATGAAATAATGTTTTAGTAATAATAATAATAATTTTTTCTCTTAACAGCATGGTATAACTTGTAAAATAATTCAAATGATGAATTATTATATTATTAATCTGGTTACTTTTTTTTAATTATATATTATTTTGGTATAATCTATACAATTATTAATTATATTATTAATAATTTTAATTATATATTTTTTAATTATATACAATTTTGGTACAATTTATAAAATTATTAACTATAATATTAATCATGTTAATTGGATATTTTTAAAATTATATATAATTTTGGTTTAACCTATAACATTATTAATTATTATATTTTCTAATAATGTTAATTCTGTGTTTAATTATACATAATATTATGGTCTAACTATTATTAGATTATATGATCATATTGTGTAGAATAAATAATGTTAGATCAATTTAATTATTTTAAATATTGTTACTATTATCATAATGTGTGATCATGGAATAATATTTTAGTAATCATGTTTTCTCCTAACAGCATGGTATAACTTGTAAAATAATTCAAATAATTATTATGGGGCGGTATAGCTCGGTTGGTGGAGCGGCCGTGCCAGCAACTTGAGGGTTGCAGGTGCGATCCCCGCTTCCACCATCCTAGTCACTGCTGTTGTGTCCTTGGGCAAGACACTTTACCCACCTGCTCCCAGTGCCACCCACACTGGTTTAAATGTAACTTAGATATTGGGTTTCACTATGTAAAGCGCTTTGAGTCACTTGAGAAAAAGCGCTATATAAATGTAATTCACTTCACTTCACATTATATTATTAATAATATATGTATTTTTAAAATATATATAATTTTTGTATAATTTATAAAATTAATTTTTATATTAATAATTTTAATTATATATATTTTTTATTATATATAATTTTGGTATAATTTATAAAGTGGGTATTAGATTATTAATAATTGTAATTATGTTATAAATGATATATAATTTTGCTATCATTTTCTTGAAGTGAAACTGACGACATGTTCTTGTGATGTAGTGAATTTCCAGAAAAAGAAGTCAGCGTCCAGGCGTGTGGTGGCGTGTCTGGCTGTTCTGTGTGCGCTGCTGCTGGCTGGAAATATCGGACAATTTCTCCACTGTACGTTCTCTACTTTCTCATCCACAACACCCGGCTTGTCCCATAAATACGCTGCATTTTGAAATATATTCATGCACAGCAGCTCCTCCCTCCCTCTCATGTCATCTTTTACTGTTTGTTGGCGACACCTAGTGGCCACAACAACTCACCATGTAAAGCTCATGACAGTGAGTTGATAGATGCAGACACGTTTGTTACTGAATACTATCTAATACGCTTCTGCCTTGGAGACTTTGTATGTCGAAATAATGAATTAACTAGAATTATTTGATACTTGTTTATATTGACAAATGTGCTGTTTTACACTGCTATGATTGTTACGCATCTCTAGCTTGTGTGCTATTTTGTGCTCAGCTGTTGTGTAGCTGCTAGCTCAGAGTAGCCTGTATACTTGTTATAATGCAGGACTGCTTGTATCGCACATGATATCACACACAAGTAAACACTCTGCAGGACTGCTTGTATCGCACATGATATCACACACAAGTAAACACTCTGCAGGACCGCTTGTATCGCACATGATATCACACACAAGTAAACACTCTGCAGGACCGCTTGTATCGCACATGATATCACACACAAGTAAACACGCTGCAGGACCGCTTGTATCGCACATGATATCACACACAAGTAAACACTCTGCAGGACTGCTTGTATCGCACATGATATCACACACAAGTAAACACTCTGCAGGACTGCTTGTATCGCACATGATATCATAGCCTATAGCCTATTATGTTTACTTGGGATGTGATTAAGTCGACGCATGGCCCAACATAGACGGACAGACTCTCCAGGCAGTCTACCTGCACCTCAGGTAGAAACAACACTCCTTTGACAACAAAGTCTTGAGGTCTAGACTCAGCAGTCTACCTGCACCTCAGGTAGAAACAACACTCCTTTGACAACAAAGTCTTCAGGTCTAGACTCAGCAGTCTACCTGCACCTCAGGTAGAAACAACACTCCTTTGACAACAAAGTCTTCAGGTCTAGACTCAGCAGTCTACCTGCACCTCAGGTAGAAACAACACTCCTTTGACAACAAAGTCTTGAGGTCTAGACTCAGCAGTCTACCTGCACCTCAGGTAGAAACAACACTCCTTTGACAACAAAGTCTTGAGGTCTAGACTCAGCAGTCTACCTGCACCTCAGGTAGAAACAACACTCCTTTGACAACAAAGTCTTGAGGTCTAGACTCAGCAGTCTACCTGCACCTCAGGTAGAAACAACACTCCTTTGACAACAAAGTCTTCAGGTCTAGACTCAGCAGTCTACCTGCACCTCAGGTAGAAACAACACTCCTTTGACAACAAACATGTACAGATTGTGGACAGGTAGGACGGCTGGTACCAAAGAGGAGTGAGGGAAGCCATCTATGTCAAGGTTGAAAAAACTATCCCTGAACAGAGGATGTGGTCTGCGACTCCACCTGTCTCCCACATACAACACTGTCCTTTCAACCATTCCTAAAAGACTCTGTAATTTAACAGGAGTTACAAACATTCTGGTCACATCCTGCCATTTGTTTACAACTGAATGCAATGCTTACGCGGGGGATTCCGACTATTTTGGACTAGTAATAGTCCATCCACAGCAATGGTTCTGCCACACAATACCTCAATGCTAACGATAGGGCGAAACCATCCTTGCCCAGGCACGCCGTCCTGGTTTTGGAGTATAAATATTTGGGGTTCTGGTACCAGCCGAGACTAGAGACTAGATCTGACGGATCTAAGTCAAAGACTAGATCTGACCGATCTAAGTTTGATCGGACCAATCTAAGTCAATGAGCATGAACTAATGAAGCCTACAGAGGTATTGGTACCAACCGCTAAACTAGATCTCACCAATCTAAATCTAAGACTAGATCTGACCAATCTAAGTCTAGGAGCATGAACTGATGAAGTCTACTGAGGTATTGGCACCAGCCGCTAGACTCGATCTGACCAATCTAAATCTAAGACTCGATCTGACCAATCTAAGTCAAATACAAGATCCGACCAATCTAAATTTATGAACATGAACTGATGAACCCTACTGAGGTATTGGCACCAGCCGCTAGTCTCGATCTGACCAATCTAAGTCTAAGACTAGATCTGACCGATGTAAGTCTATGGTCATGAACTGATGTAGTCTACTCTGATGAGAGGCACAACGTCTTCTAAGACAAACCAAACAGTCCAGTTGTGATCAATTGAAGGCCCTGGAATTAGATTACAATGACCTGGTTGAATGAGAACATTCATAGACATGAATCGATTTATAATCGGGATCAAAAAATAATCGCAATTCAGATATGAATCAATTTTTTTGTGCACCCCATAATGTTTACCTTTAGTAAAGACTTGACTAAAATCTAAGAAAATACCAACCTTGTTGCTTGTTGGAGAACTGTTGGCTAATCCGATACTTGTTTTTTTTAATATCGGACTGATATTTGATGTTAAAATTGGATCGGAATACGCGGGCCAAAATGTAGCCATTGCCGTCCCAATCTGATCCGACATTCCATTTTTAGGCCAATTGTGGCTAATGAAATTAGTCGGACAATATTATCGGACGTCCCGAGAAAT
Source organism: Entelurus aequoreus (assembly GCF_033978785.1). NCBI lineage: Eukaryota > Metazoa > Chordata > Actinopteri > Syngnathiformes > Syngnathidae > Entelurus > Entelurus aequoreus. The sequence goes on from NC_084758.1 coordinate 1,577,524, forward strand.
CAGCAGCAGAAAGCAAATTGTTTTTCATAATTGTCTCCATTTTCCAGATGAGCTCCTGCCCTATTTTGCTACAAGAGACCAGGCAAACTCCGACTGTCTGACTCAGGAGAATCTCCAAACTAAAAACCAAGTCTCCCCTGTAAGCGCTGACCATTACGAGGCAGTAACTACAGACAGAAACCAGCTGGAGGCCATGTTGAATAACCTCACAAAGGACAAAGACCGGTTGAAGACCGACTACGATTCTTTAGCGAATGACCGAGACAAACTCCTCAGCAGCAAGAACACTTTGATGGCCGAATTCAAGGGTCTGCAGACCAACCACAGCCAACTGAATAGGGACTATGATGCGGTACAATCCCTGATTAGTGCACTTAGGGCACAGAGCGGCCAATTACAGTCCAATTACGATTCCCTCATTAAGGCGAAAGAGATCCTTCAAACCACTAAAACCACTTTGGTTGCTGAGAGAGATGACCTAAGGACTCGATTCGACAATCTCCAAAACGAGAAAGAACAGTTGCAAAGCAATTTGTCTTCTACGAGAAGTGAGAAAGACAGGTTACAGACCCGTTACGATTCTCTCGTTACGGAGAAAGAGCTCCTTGGAACCAGCAAAACCACTTTGGCTACGGAAAAAGATGCCCTCAAGTTGCTCTTCAACAATCTCAAAAATGAGAAAGAGCTTCTACAGCGCAAGTTTACCTCCCTGAGAAGTTTGAACAACCAGCTACAGTCCAGTTACAGCTCCCTCGCTAAGGAGAAAGCGCTTCTGCAAACCAGCAAAACCACTTTGGTTGCTGAGAGAGACGACCTAAAGACTGGATTCAACAATCTCAAAAACGAGAAAGACCTTCTCGAGAGCAACTATACTTCCTTGAGAAGTTTGAACAACCAGCTACAGTTCAGTTACAGCTCCCTCGCTAAGGAGAAAGCGCTTCTGCAAACCAGCAAAACCACTTTGGTTGCTGAGAGAGACGACCTAAAGACTGGATTCAACAATCTCAAAAACGAGAAAGACCTTCTCGAGAGCAACTATACTTCCTTGAGAAGTTTGAACAACCAGCTACAGTCCAGTTACAGCTCCCTCGCTAAGGAGAAAGCGCTTCTGCAAACCAGCAAAACCACTTTGGTTGCTGAGAGAGATGACTTAAAGACTCGATTCAACAATCTCAAAAACGAGAAAGACCTTCTAGAGAGCAACTATACTTCCTTGAGAAGTTTGAACGAGGCGTTGCAGAACATTCAGAGTGTCCTGGTACCAGAACGGAATGAGCTGCAGAGGAACATCAACAAGATGACCTCTAAACTGAAAGGTAAGCAGACACAAGTTAATCAGAGATCTGCACATTTCCTGACGCTACCGATGGTGTTTATTGGCACTTTGTTAGGATTTTTTGTGTAATCTTGGATTTTTGTAGGCATGAAATGTCAGCCTGGCTGGAGGAAGTTTGACTTTAGCTGCTACCAGGTGTCAAGAACCACTAAGAACTGGCAGGAGAGCAGACAGGACTGCATCCGCAAGGGAGCAGATCTGCTTGTCATCGACAGCAGGACTGAACAGGTGAGACATTCAAAACATTAGCATGTTAGCTTTTTTAGCTAATCCTATATTTTGGTATTTGACACATAGTAATGTCAGCATTTCTGCAAGTCATGTTAGCATGCTAGCTTTTTTTGCAAGTATACAAAATGCTGTTTTGGTACATAACGCATGCTTACTGTTAGCATTTTAGCTTAAGGATGTTAGAACGTTACTGTTAGCATGCTAGCTTTTTTGTTGTGATTTTACAGGTGTACACCGCAGACTCCTACAGTGTTTGGTGTGATTTTACAGGTGTACACCGCAGACTCCTACAGTGTTTGGTGTGACTTTACAGGTGTACACCGCAGACTCCTACAGTGTTTGGTGTGATTTTACAGGTGTACACCGCAGACTCCTACAGTGTTTGGTGTGATTTTACAGGTGTACACCGCAGACTCCTACAGTGTTTGGTGTGACTTTACAGGTGTACACCGCAGACTCCTACAGTGTTTTGGTGTGATTTTACAGGTGTACACCGCAGACTCCTACAGTGTTTGGTGTGACTTTACAGGTGTACACCGCAGACTCCTACAGTGTTTGGTGTGATTTTACAGGTGTACACCGCAGACTCCTACAGTGTTTTGGTGTGATTTTACAGGTGTACACCGCAGACTCCTACAGTGTTTGGTGTGATTTTACAGGTGTACACCGCAGACTCCTACAGTGTTTTGGTGTGATTTTACAGGTGTACACCGCAGACTCCTACAATGTTTGGTGTGACTTTACAGGTGTACACCGCAGACTCCTACAGTGTTTTGGTGTGATTTTACAGGTGTACACCGCAGACTCCTACAGTGTTTGGTGTGACTTTACAGGTGTACACCGCAGACTCCTACAGTGTTTGGTGTGATTTTACAGGTGTACACCGCAGACTCCTACAGTGTTTTGGTGTGATTTTACAGGTGTACACCGCAGACTCCTACAATGTTTGGTGTGACTTTACAGGTGTACACCGCAGACTCCTACAGTGTTTTGGTGTGATTTTACAGGTGTACACCGCAGACTCTTACAGTGTTTTGGTGTGATTTTACAGGTGTACACCGCAGACTCCTACAGTGTTTTGGTGTGATTTTACAGGTGTACACCGCAGACTCTTACAGTGTTTTGGTACTTGACACATGCTTACTGTACATGTTAGCATGCTAGCTTGTGTAGCTCATTTTACAGCCGTTGTCCGCACAAACAGGAGTTCGTTCAGAGTTTATTGAGCACCGGTCAACATGCGTGGATCGGACTGACTGACAGCGCCACCGAGGGAACGTGGCTTTGGGTGGACGGGACTCCGGTCAGCACAAGGTAAGTCTCCACAGTTGCCCCCCGCCCACAAGATGCATGTGCTACCTGAAATCATAACGTGACACCTTTTAGGTACTGGCTGGCCGAGCAACCTAACGACTTCCGGAACCAGGACTGCGGCGAAATCCAGAAAAAAGCCTTGAGCGCTTTGAGAAACTGGAACGATGACAGCTGTTCTACGGATCAGTACTGGATTTGTGAAGCTTGAATTGTGCTAAATAGATGCTAACTAAATGTTTGGTTAAAAACATTTAAAATACTGCAACAGCTTGTCATTTTTTCATAGAAAAGGAAAATAACGTTTTCCTTATGTTTTAATAATTTAATGCAAAGTAATTTAGCTTATGACTAAAAGAAATGTAATATTAAAATTTCGTTTTTTACTTTCCTCTGATTGTCACGACCTAAAATGCTTGAAATCGTGGCATTTTTTCAGAAAGTCGACGAAAAAGTTGCAATGTTTAAGACTTTTTTTTTCCAATAACATTGAATCAATATTTGTTATCACATTTTTAAACATCTGAGAACTGTTAAGAGTGATCTATAGCACCAATGTTGGTAAATGACAAACAGTGAGAGATTATCATCACACTTCAACTTCTCTAACATGTAAATGCTGCCTTTTTTTCTAGGTTAGCATTGCAAATAAAAATATGTTCTTAATTGTCTTGCCCTGGATGAATAATTGTTAAATATATATATATATATATATATATATATATATATATATATATATATATATATATATATATATATATATATATATATATATATACACATACATATAGTAATATATATACACATACATATAGTAATATATATATACATACATATAGTAATATATATATATATATATATATATATATATATATATATATATATATATATATATATACAGGTATATATATATATATATATATATATATATACAGGTATATATATATATATATATATATATATACAGGTATATATATATATATATATATATACAGGTATATATATATATATATATATATATATATATATATATATATTACTATATGTATGTATATATATATATATATATATATATATATATATATATACATACATTTAGTAATATATATACATACATTTAGTAATATATATATATATATATATATATATATATATATATATATACATACATATAGTAATATATATATACATACATATAGTAATATATATATATATATATATAGCAATATATATAGTAATATATATATATATATATAGTAATATATATATATATATATAGTAATATATATATATATATATAGTAATATATATATATATATATATATATAGTAATATATATATATATATATATATATATATATATATAACTATATATATATATATATATAGTAATATATACATATATTACTATATATATATTACTATATATATATTACTATATATATATATTACTATATATATATATATATATTACTATATATATATATATATATATATATATTACTATATATATATATATATATATATATATATATATATATATATATATATATATATATATATATATATATATATATATATATATATATATATATATTACTATATATATATATATATATATATATATATATATATATATTACTATATATATATATATATATATATATATATATATATATATATATATATATATATATATATATATATATATATATATATATATATATATATATATAAGCAATGCGCGTTCTCAGCATGTGGTCGTGTTCAGCTGCCATCTCAGGTGTGCCAGACATTTTTCATTTCATTCATCTCCTTCATTGATGTGCATCTTTGATGGATAGACAATTATACCTCAATAATTCAATCATACATTTACACAGCAATGCCTGAGAAGAAGCAGGATGAAGACAAATCTTACATTTTCCTGCCCCCTTCAAAATAATACATAGTCTTACTTAATGAAATCATATAAACCAAACAAATACATCCAAATATAATGAAAACAAACAAAAAAACACAACAAGTGCAAAACTTCATGAAGTACAAAGCGAACAAAAGACGTAATAAACACCTCACGGGATGATACAAAACAAATACAAAACCAGGCAAAAAATAAGTAAAATAATAAATATAGAGCAAAATGTAAACACTTATGGCTGTCCATATAATTTTATTCTTCTGTCTTTTTTTCAATTGAAATATATTGTTACAATCTTTTATCTCATTGTAAAGAGAATTCCATAGTGGAACCCCCACCACTGAATTCCACAGTGGAACCCCCACTACTGAATTCCACAGTGGAACCCCCACCACTGAATTCCATAGTGCAACCTCCACCACTGAATTCCACAGTGGAACCCCCACCACTGAATTCCACAGTGGAACCCCCACCACTGAATTCCATAGTGCAACCTCCACCACTGAATTCCATAGTGGAACCCCCACCACCGAATTCCACAGTGGAACCCCCACCACTGAATTCCATAGTGGAACCCCCACCACTGAATTCCACAGTGGAACCCCCACCACTGAATTCCATAGTTGAACCCCCACCACCGAATTCCACAGTGGAACCCCCACCACTGAATTCCACAGTGGAACCCCCACCACTGAATTCCATAGTGGAACCCCCACCACTGAATTCCATAGTTGAACCCCCACCACTGAATTCCATAGTGGAACCCCCACCACTGAATTCCACAGTGGAACCCCCACCACTGAATTCCATAGTGGAACCCCCACCACTGAATTCCACAGTGGAACCCCCACCACTGATATGCACTTTTGTTTGAAAGTTGTCCTTGAATACTGATGTTGGAAATGACCTGTTCTTCTATGCTCTTCATTCTCACAAGTCATGACAACCTTTTGTGTACATTTGCTGCTCATGTTTGACTTGTAGTCTTAAACATGACACATCATGTCTGGAACTTTACTAGCTGCTAATGTTTGACTTGTAGTCTTAAACATGACACATCATGTCTGGAACTTTACTAGCTGCTGTAGTTTCAATAAACCTGAATTAATAAATAATATCTTAGTGTGACTTTATGAATCATCCTTATAACTCTTTTCTGTACTTGATACAATGCCTTTATGTTATATGTGTTCACCCACACTTTATGTTACTCTTATATGTGTTCCCCCACACTTTATGTTACTCTTATATGTGTTCCCCCACACTTTATGTTACTCTTATATGTGTTCCCCCACACTTTATGTTACTCTTATATGTGTTCCCCCACACTTTATGTTACTCTTATATGTGTTCCCCCACACTTTATGTTACTCTTATATGTGTTCCCCCACACTTTATGTTACTCTTATATGTGTTCCCCCACACTTTATGTTACTCTTATATGTGTTCCCCCACACTTTATGTTACTCTTATATGTGTTCCCCCACACTTTATGTTACTCTTATATGTGTTCCCCCACACTTTATGTTACTCTTATATGTGTTCCCCCACACTTCCACACAGTAGCTGATATATGGCAATATAAGTGCACAATACAATATACGCATTGCCCTATAATCTAACACATATTTGACCTTATTTAATATAAAAATACTCTTAGACATCTTTTTCCGTACATGTGCAATATGAGATCTCCATGTCAGATCGTCATCCAGTATCACTCCTAAAAATCTAAGTTCAGAAACCCTTTCAATATCAATTCCATCTATTGACAGTTTGATGGTTTCCTCCCTTTTCCTCTTACAAAAAATCATGAACTTTGTTTTTTCTACATTTAATGATCATTTATTGGCATCAAACCATCTCTTAAGTTTAATCATTTCCTGTTCAATAATGTTTGATAACGCTTTTAAGTCATGTCCCGAACTATAAAAGTTGGTGTCGTCCACAAATAATACACATTTCAATAACTTTGATACCTCACATATATCATTAATATATAAAATAAACCATTTTGGTCCCAAAACCAAACCTTGTGGAATTGCACATTCAATCCTCATTTGTTCAGATGTATAAGCCACAAAGTCTGGTCTATTATCTAAATAACTTCTTAGCCAGTCTAAAACTGCTCCTCTCACACCAAATGAATACAACTTGGACAATAATCTAGAATGATCTATAGTATCAAACCCTTTTTTAAGATGGATAAATACCCCTATAGTGTATTTGTGTTGCTATATCCTCCATTATATTCATTACAGCTGAAGCAGTGGATCTGTTGGTCATACTGGCTCTCACACAGCTGAAGCAGTGGATCTATTGGTCATACTGGCTCTCACGCAGCTGAAGCAGTGGATCTATTGGTCATACTGGCTCTCACACAACTGAAGCAGTGGATCTATTGGTCATACTGGCTCTCACACAGCTGAAGCAGTGGATCTATTGGTCATACTGGCTCTCACACAACTGAAGCAGTGGATCTATTGGTCATACTGGCTCTCACACAGCTGAAGCAGTGGATCTATTGGTCATACTGGCTCTCACACAGCTGAAGCAGTGGATCTATTGGTCATACTGGCTCTCACACAACTGAAGCAGTGGATCTATTGGTCATACTGGCTCTCACACAACTGAAGCAGTGGATCTGTTGGTCATACTGGCTCTCACACAGCTGAAGCAGTGGATCTATTGGTCATACTGGCTCTCACACAACTGAAGCAGTGGATCTATTGGTCATACTGGCTCTCACACAACTGAAGCAGTGGATCTATTGGTCATACTGGCTCTCACACAGCTGAAGCAGTGGATCTATTGGTCATACTGGCTCTCACACAGCTGAAGCAGTGGATCTATTGGTCATACTGGCTCTCACACAACTGAAGCAGTGGATCTATTGGTCATACTGGCTCTCACACAACTGAAGCAGTGGATCTGTTGGTCATACTGGCTCTCACACAGCTGAAGCAGTGGATCTATTGGTCATACTGGCTCTCACACAACTGAAGCAGTGGATCTATTGGTCATACTGGCTCTCACACAACTGAAGCAGTGGATCTATTGGTCATACTGGCTCTCACACAGCTGAAGCAGTGGATCTATTGGTCATACTGGCTCTCACACAGCTGAAGCAGTGGATCTATTGGTCATACTGGCTCTCACACAGCTGAAGCAGTGGATCTATTGGTCATACTGGCTCTCACACAACTGAAGCAGTGGATCTATTGGTCATACTGGCTCTCACACAACTGAAGCAGTGGATCTGTTGGTCATACTGGCTCTCACACAGCTGAAGCAGTGGATCTATTGGTCATACTGGCTCTCACACAACTGAAGCAGTGGATCTATTGGTCATACTGGCTCTCACACAGCTGAAGCAGTGGATCTATTGGTCATACTGGCTCTCACACAGCTGAAGCAGTGGATCTATTGGTCATACTGGCTCTCACACAGCTGAAGCAGTGGATCTATTGGTCATACTGGCTCTCACACAGCTGAAGCAGTGGATCTATTGGTCATACTGGCTCTCACACAACTGAAGCAGTGGATCTATTGGTCATACTGGCTCTCACACAACTGAAGCAGTGGATCTGTTGGTCATACTGGCTCTCACACAGCTGAAGCAGTGGATCTATTGGTCATACTGGCTCTCACACAACTGAAGCAGTGGATCTATTGGTCATACTGGCTCTCACACAGCTGAAGCAGTGGATCTATTGGTCATACTGGCTCTCACACAGCTGAAGCAGTGGATCTATTGGTCATACTGGCTCTCACACAACTGAAGCAGTGGATCTATTGGTCATACTGGCTCTCACACAGCTGAAGCAGTGGATCTATTGGTCATACTGGCTCTCACACAGCTGAAGCAGTGGATCTATTGGTCATACTGGCTCTCACACAACTGAAGCAGTGGATCTATTGGTCATACTGGCTCTCACACAGCTGAAGCAGTGGATCTATTGGTCATACTGGCTCTCACACAGCTGAAGCAGTGGATCTATTGGTCATACTGGCTCTCACACAGCTGAAGCAGTGGATCTATTGGTCATACTGGCTCTCACGCAGCTGAAGCAGTGGATCTGTTGGTCATACTGGCTCTCACGCAGCTGAAGCAGTGGATCTATTGGTCATACTGGCTCTCACGCAGCTGAAGCAGTGGATCTGTTGGTCATACTGGCTCTCACACAGCTGAAGCAGTGGATCTGTTGGTCATACTGGCTCTCACGCAGCTGAAGCAGTGGATCTGTTGGTCATACTGGCTCTCACGCAGCTGAAGCAGTGGATCTGTTGGTCATACTGGCTCTCACACAGCTGAAGCAGTGGATCTATTGGTCATACTGGCTCTCACGCAGCTGAAGCAGTGGATCTGTTGGTCATACTGGCTCTCACGCAGCTGAAGCAGTGGATCTGTTGGTCATACTGGCTCTCACACAGCTGAAGCAGTGGATCTATTGGTCATACTGGCTCTCACACAGCTGAAGCAGTGGATTTATTGGTCATACTGGCTCTCACACAGCTGAAGCAGTGGATTTATTGGTCATACTGGCTCTCACACAGCTGAAGCAGTGGATCTATTGGTCATACTGGCTCTCACACAGCTGAAGCAGTGGATCTGTTGGTCATACTGGCTCTCACACAGCTGAAGCAGTGGATCTATTGGTCATACTGTTTCTCACACAGCTGAAGCAGTGGATCTGTTGGTCATACTGGCTCTCACACAGCTGAAGCAGTGGATCTGTTGGTCATACTGGCTCTCACATAGCTGAAGCAGTGGATCTATTGGTCATACTGGCTCTCACACAGCTGAAGCAGTGGATCTATTGGTCATACTGGCTCTCACACAACTGAAGCAGTGGATCTGTTGGTCATACTGGCTCTCACACAGCTGAAGCAGTGGATCTGTTGGTCATACTGGCTCTCACACAGCTGAAGCAGTGGATCTGTTGGTCAGACTGGCTCTCACACAGCTGAAGCAGTGGATCTATTGGTCATACTGGCTCTCACACAGCTGAAGCAGTGGATCTATTGGTCATACTGGCTCTCACGCAGCTGAAGCAGTGGATCTATTGGTCATACTGGCTCTCACGCAGCTGAAGCAGTGGATCTATTGGTCATACTGGCTCTCACACAGCTGAAGCAGTGGATCTGTTGGTCATACTGGCTCTCACACAGCTGAAGCAGTGGATCTATTGATCATACTGGCTCTCACACAGCTGAAGCAGTGGATCTGTTGGTCATACTGGCTCTCACACAGCTGAAGCAGTGGATCTATTGGTCATACTGGCTCTCACACAGCTGAAGCAGTGGATCTGTTGGTCATACTGGCTCTCACACAGCTGAAGCAGTGGATCTATTGGTCATACTGACTCTCACGCAGCTGAAGCAGTGGATCTGTTGGTCATACTGGCTCTCACGCAGCTGAAGCAGTGGATCTGTTGGTCATACTGGCTCTCACACAGCTGAAGCAGTGGATCTATTAGTCATACTGGCTCTCACACAACTGAAGCAGTGGATCTGTTGGTCATACTGGCTCTCACACAACTGAAGCAGTGGATCTATTGGTCATACTGGCTCTCACACAACTGAAGCAGTGGATCTATTGGTCATACTGGCTCTCACACAGCTGAAGCAGTGGATCTATTGGTCATACTGGCTCTCACACAGCTGAAGCAGTGGATCTATTGGTCATACTGGCTCTCACACAACTGAAGCAGTGGATCTGTTGGTCATACTGGCTCTCACACAACTGAAGCAGTGGATCTATTGGTCATACTGGCTCTCACACAGCTGAAGCAGTGGATCTATTGGTCATACTGGCTCTCACACAACTGAAGCAGTGGATCTGTTGGTCATACTGGCTCTCACACAGCTGAAGCAGTGGATCTATTGGTCATACTGGCTCTCACGCAGCTGAAGCAGTGGATCTATTGGTCATACTGGCTCTCACACAACTGAAGCAGTGGATCTATTGGTCATACTGGCTCTCACACAACTGAAGCAGTGGATCTATTGGTCATACTGGCTCTCACGCAGCTGAAGCAGTGGATCTATTGGTCATACTGGCTCTCACACAACTGAAGCAGTGGATCTATTGGTCATACTGGCTCTCACACAACTGAAGCAGTGGATCTATTGGTCATACTGGCTCTCACACAGCTGAAGCAGTGGATCTATTGGTCATACTGGCTCTCACACAACTGAAGCAGTGGATCTATTGGTCATACTGGCTCTCACACAACTGAAGCAGTGGATCTATTGGTCATACTGGCTCTCACACAGCTGAAGCAGTGGATCTATTGGTCATACTGGCTCTCACACAACTGAAGCAGTGGA
>NC_084758.1:1608655-1663655 GCF_033978785.1 Entelurus aequoreus
GTCAGTAAGTCAACGTCAGTAAGTCAACGTCAGTAAGTCAACGTAATTAAGTCAACGTCAGTAAAGTGTAAAGTGTAAAGTCAACGTCAGTAAGTCAAGGTCATTAAGTCAACGTCAGTAAAGTGTAAAGTCAAGGTCAGTAAGTCAAGGTCATTAAGTCAACGTCAGTAAGTCAACGTCAGTATGTCAAGGTCATTAAGTCAACGTCAGTAAGTCAAGGTCAGTAAGTCAACGTCAGTAAGTCAAGGTCAGTAAGTCAAGGTCAGTAAGTCAACGTCAGTAAGTCAAGGTCATTAAGTCAACGTCAGTAAGTTAACGTCTGTAAAGTGTAAAGAGTAAAGTCAACGTCAGTAAGTCAACGTCAGTAAGTCAACGTCAGTAAGTCAAGGTCATTAAGTCAACGTCAGTAAGTTAACGTCTGGAAAGTGTAAAGTCAACGTCAGTAAATCAAGGTCATTAAGTCAAGGTCAGTAAGTCAAGGTCAGTAAGTCAAGGTCAGTAAGTCAACGTCTGTAAAGTGTAAAGTCAACGTCAGTAAGTCAAGGTCATTAAGTCAACGTCATTAAGTCAAGGTCAGTAAGTCAACGTCAGTAAGTCAACGTCAGTAAGTCAAGGTCAGTAAGTCAAAGTCAGTAAGTCAACGTCAGTAAGTCAAGGTCATTAAGTCAACGTCAGTAAGTTAACGTCTGTAAAGTGTAAAGTGTAAAGTCAACGTCAGTAAGTCAACGTCAGTAAGTCAAGGTCATTAAGTCAACGTCAGTAAGTTAACGTCTGTAAAGTGTAAAGTCAACGTCAGTAAGTCAAGGTCAGTAAGTCAACGTCTGTAAAGTGTAAAGTCAACGTCAGTAAGTCAAGGTCATTAAGTCAACGTCAGTAAGTCAACGTCAGTAAGTCAAGGTCATTAAGTCAACGTCAGTAAAGTGTAAAGTCAAGGTCAGTAAGTCAACGTCAGTAAGTCAAGGTCATTAAGTCAACGTCAGTAAGTCAAGGTCATTAAGTCAACGTCAGTAAGTCAACGTCAGTAAGTCAAGGTCATTAAGTCAACGTCAGTAAGTCAAGGTCAGTAAGTCAACGTCAGTAAGTCAACGTCAGTAAGTCAACGTCAGTAAGTCAAGGTCATTAAGTCAACGTCAGTAAGTTAACGTCTGTAAAGTGTAAAGTGTAAAGTCAACGTCAGTAAGTCAACGTCAGTAAGTCAACGTCAGTAAGTCAAGGTCAGTAAGTCAACGTCAGTAAGTCAACGTCAGTAAGTCAAGGTCATTAAGTCAACGTCAGTAAGTTAACGTCTGTAAAGTGTAAAGTGTAAAGTCAACGTCAGTAAGTCAAGGTCATTAAGTCAACGTCAGTAAGTTAACGTCTGTAAAGTGTAAAGTCAACGTCAGTAAGTCAAGGTCAGTAAGTCAACGTCTGTAAAGTGTAAAGTCAACGTCAGTAAGTCAAGGTCATTAAGTCAACGTCAGTAAGTCAACGTCATTAAGTCAACGTCATTAAGTCAACGTCTGTAAAGTGTAAAGTCAAGGTCAGTAAGTCAACGTCATTAAGTCAACGTCATTAAGTCAAGGTCAGTAAGTCAAAGTCATTAAGTCAACGTCATTAAGTCAACGTCATTAAGTCAACGTCTGAAAAGTGTAAAGTCAAGGTCAGTAAGTCAACGTCAGTAAAGTGTTAAGTGTAAAGTCAACGTCAGTAAGTCAACGTCAGTAAGTCAAGGTCAGTAAAGTGTAAAGTCAACGTCAGTAAGTCAAGGTCAGTAAGTCAAGGTCATTAAGTCAACGTCAGTAAGTCAACGTCAGTAAGTCAAGGTCAGTAAAGTGTAAAGTCAACGTCAGTAAGTCAAGGTCAGTAAGTCAAGGTCATTAAGTCAACGTCAGTAAGTCAAGGTCATTAAGTCATGGTCAGTAAGTCAACGTCAGTAAGTTAACGTCTGTAAAGTGTAAAGTCAAGGTCAGTAAAGTGTAAAGTGTAAAGTGTAAAGTCAACGTCAGTAAGTCAACGTCAGTAAGTAAAGGTCAGTAAAGTGTAAAGTCAACGTCAGTAAGTCAAGGTCAGTAAGTCAAGGTCATTAAGTCAACGTCAGTAAGTCAAGGTCATTAAGTCAACGTCAGTAAGTCAACGTCAGTAAAGTGTAAAGTCAACGTCAGTAAGTCAAGGTCAGTAGGTCAAGGTCATTAAGTCAACGTCAGTAAGTCAAGGTCATTAAGTCAAGGTCATTAAGTCAAGGTCAGTAAGTCAACGTCATTAAGTCAACGTCAGTAAGTCAACGTCATTAAGTCAACGTCAGTAAGTTAACGTCTGTAAAGTGTGAAGTAAAGGTCAGTAAAGTGTAAAGTGTAAAGTCAACGTCAGTAAGTCAAGGTCAGTAAGTCAACGTCTGTAAAGTGTAAAGTCAACGTCAGTAAGTCAAGGTCAGTAAGTCGACTTACTGACGTTAACGTCTGTAAAGTGTAAAGTCAACGTCAGTAAGTGAAGGTCATTAAGTCAACGTCAGTAAGTCAAGGTCATTAAGTCAACATCATTAAGTCAAGGTCAGTAAGTCAAGGTCAGTAAGTCAACGTCTGTAAAGTGTAAAGTCAACGTCAGTAAATCAAGGTCATTAAGTCAAGGTCAGTAAGTCAACGTCAGTAAGTCAAGGTCAGTAAGTCAACGTCTGTAAAGTGTAAAGTCAACGTCAGTAAGTGAAGGTCATTAAGTCAACGTCAGTAAGTCAAGGTCATTAAGTCAACGTCATTAAGTCAACGTCATTAAGTCAAGGTCAGTAAGTCAAGGTCAGTAAGTCAACGTCTGTAAAGTGTAAAGTCAACGTCAGTAAATCAAGGTCATTAAGTCAAGGTCAGTAAGTCAACGTCAGTAAGTCAACGTCAGTAAGTCAACGTCAGTAAGTCAACGTAATTAAGTCAACGTAATTAAGTCAACGTCAGTAAGTCAAGGTCATTAAGTCAACGTCAGTAAAGTGTAAAGTCAAGGTCAGTAAGTCAAGGTCATTAAGTCAACGTCAGTAAGTCAACGTCAGTAAGTCAAGGTCATTAATTCAACGTCAGTAAGTCAAGGTCAGTAAGTCAACGTCAGTAAGTCAAGGTCAGTAAGTCAACGTCAGTAAGTCAAGGTCAGTAAGTCAAGGTCAGTAAGTCAAGGTCAGTAAGTCAACGTCAGTAAGTCAACGTCAGTAAGTCAAGGTCATTAAGTCAACGTCAGTAAGTTAACGTCTGTAAAGTGTAAAGTGTAAAGTCAACGTCAGTAAGTCAACGTCAGTAAGTCAACGTCAGTAAGTCAAGGTCATTAAGTCAATGTCAGTAATTTAACGTCTGGAAAGTGTAAAGTCAACGTCAGTAAGTCAAGGTCAGTAAGTCAACGTCAGTAAGTCAACGTCAGTAAGTCAAGGTCAGTAAGTCAACGTCAGTAAGTCAACGTCAGTAAGTCAAGGTCATTAAGTCAATGTCAGTAATTTAACGTCTGGAAAGTGTAAAGTCAACGTCAGTAAGTCAACGTCAGTAAGTCAACGTCAGTAAGTCAAGGTCATTAAGTCAACGTCAGTAAGTTAACGTCTGTAAAGTGTAAAGTCAACGTCAGTAAGTCAAGGTCAGTAAGTCAACGTCTGTAAAGTGTAAAGTCAACGTCAGTAAGTCAAGGTCATTAAGTCAACGTCAGTAAGTCAACGTCAGTAAGTCAAGGTCATTAAGTCAACGTCAGTAAAGTGTAAAGTCAAGGTCAGTAAGTCAACGTCAGTAAGTCAAGGTCATTAAGTCAACGTCAGTAAGTCAACATCAGTAAGTCAAGGTCATTAAGTCAAGGTCAGTAAGTCAACGTCAGTAAGTCAAGGTCATTAAGTCAACGTCAGTAAGTCAAGGTCAGTAAGTCAACGTCAGTAAGTCAACGTCAGTAAGTCAACGTCAGTAAGTCAAGGTCATTAAGTCAACGTCAGTAAGTTAACGTCTGTAAAGTGTAAAGTGTAAAGTCAACGTCAGTAAGTCAACGTCAGTAAGTCAACGTCAGTAAGTCAAGGTCAGTAAGTCAACGTCAGTAAGTCAACGTCAGTAAGTCAAGGTCATTAAGTCAACGTCAGTAAGTTAACGTCTGTAAAGTGTAAAGTGTAAAGTCAACGTCAGTAAGTCAAGGTCATTAAGTCAACGTCAGTAAGTTAACGTCTGTAAAGTGTAAAGTCAACGTCAGTAAGTCAAGGTCAGTAAGTCAACGTCTGTAAAGTGTAAAGTCAACGTCAGTAAGTCAAGGTCATTAAGTCAACGTCAGTAAGTCAACGTCATTAAGTCAACGTCATTAAGTCAACGTCTGTAAAGTGTAAAGTCAAGGTCAGTAAGTCAACGTCATTAAGTCAACGTCATTAAGTCAAGGTCAGTAAGTCAAAGTCATTAAGTCAACGTCATTAGGTCAACGTCATTAAGTCAACGTCATTAAGTCAACGTCTGAAAAGTGTAAAGTCAAGGTCAGTAAGTCAACGTCAGTAAAGTGTAAAGTGTAAAGTCAACGTCAGTAAGTCAACGTCAGTAAGTCAAGGTCAGTAAAGTGTAAAGTCAACGTCAGTAAGTCAAGGTCAGTAAGTCAACGTCATTAAGTCAACGTCAGTAAGTCAACGTCAGTAAGTCAAGGTCAGTAAAGTGTAAAGTCAACGTCAGTAAGTTAAGGTCAGTAAGTCAAGGTCATTAAGTCAACGTCAGTAAGTCAAGGTCATTAAGTCATGGTCAGTAAGTCAACGTCAGTAAGTTAACGTCTGTAAAGTGTAAAGTCAAGGTCAGTAAAGTGTAAAGTCAACGTCAGTAAGTCAACGTCAGTAAGTAAAGGTCAGTAAAGTGTAAAGTCAACGTCAGTAAGTCAAGGTCAGTAAGTCAAGGTCATTAAGTCAACGTCAGCAAGTCAAGGTCATTAATTCAACGTCAGTAAGTCAACGTCAGTAAAGTGTAAAGTCAACGTCAGTAAGTCAAGGTCAGTAAGTCAAGGTCATTAAGTCAACGTCAGTAAGTCAAGGTCATTAAGTCAAGGTCATTAAGTCAAGGTCAGTAAGTCAACGTCATTAAGTCAACGTCAGTAAGTCAACGTCATTAAGTCAACGTCTGTAAAGTGTAAAGTCAAGGTCAGTAAGTCAACGTCATTAAGTCAACGTCATTAAGTCAAGGTCAGTAAGTCAAAGTCATTAAGTCAACGTCA
Source organism: Entelurus aequoreus (assembly GCF_033978785.1). NCBI lineage: Eukaryota > Metazoa > Chordata > Actinopteri > Syngnathiformes > Syngnathidae > Entelurus > Entelurus aequoreus. The sequence continues at coordinate 1,613,813 of NC_084758.1, forward strand.
TTAGGTCAACGTCATTAAGTCAACGTCATTAAGTCAACGTCTGAAAAGTGTAAAGTCAAGGTCAGTAAGTCAACGTCAGTAAAGTGTAAAGTGTAAAGTCAACGTCAGTAAGTCAACGTCAGTAAGTCAAGGTCAGTAAAGTGTAAAGTCAACGTCAGTAAGTCAAGGTCAGTAAGTCAACGTCATTAAGTCAACGTCAGTAAGTCAACGTCAGTAAGTCAAGGTCAGTAAAGTGTAAAGTCAACGTCAGTAAGTTAAGGTCAGTAAGTCAAGGTCATTAAGTCAACGTCAGTAAGTCAAGGTCATTAAGTCATGGTCAGTAAGTCAACGTCAGTAAGTTAACGTCTGTAAAGTGTAAAGTCAAGGTCAGTAAAGTGTAAAGTCAACGTCAGTAAGTCAACGTCAGTAAGTAAAGGTCAGTAAAGTGTAAAGTCAACGTCAGTAAGTCAAGGTCAGTAAGTCAAGGTCATTAAGTCAACGTCAGCAAGTCAAGGTCATTAATTCAACGTCAGTAAGTCAACGTCAGTAAAGTGTAAAGTCAACGTCAGTAAGTCAAGGTCAGTAAGTCAAGGTCATTAAGTCAACGTCAGTAAGTCAAGGTCATTAAGTCAAGGTCATTAAGTCAAGGTCAGTAAGTCAACGTCATTAAGTCAACGTCAGTAAGTCAACGTCATTAAGTCAACGTCAGTAAGTTAACGTCTGTAAAGTGTGAAGTCAAGGTCAGTAAAGTGTAAAGTGTAAAGTCAACGTCAGTAAGTCAAGGTCAGTAAGTCAACGTCTGTAAAGTGTAAAGTCAACGTCAGTAAGTCAAGGTCAGTAAGTCGACTTACTGACGTTAACGTCTGTAAAGTGTAAAGTCAACGTCAGTAAGTGAAGGTCATTAAGTCAACGTCATTAAGTCAAGGTCAGTAAGTCAAGGTCAGTAAGTCAACGTCTGTAAAGTGTAAAGTCAACGTCAGTAAATCAAAGTCATTAAGTCAAGGTCAGTAAGTCAACGTCAGTAAGTCAAGGTCAGTAAGTCAACGTCTGTAAAGTGTAAAGTCAACGTCAGTAAGTGAAGGTCATTAAGTCAACGTCAGTAAGTCAAGGTCATTAAGTCAACGTCATTAAGTCAAGGTCAGTAAGTCAAGGTCAGTAAGTCAACGTCTGTAAAGTGTAAAGTCAACGTCAGTAAATTAAGGTCATTAAGTCAAGGTCAGTAAGTCAACGTCAGTAAGTCAAGGTCAGTAAGTCAACGTCAGTAAGTCAACGTCAGTAAGTCAACGTCAGTAAGTCAAGGTCATTAAGTCAACGTCAGTAAGTTAACGTCTGTAAAGTGTAAAGTCAACGTCAGTAAGTCAACGTCAGTAAGTCAACGTCAGTAAGTCAAGGTCATTAAGTCAACGTCAGTAAGTTAACGTCTGGAAAGTGTAAAGTCAACGTCAGTAAGTCAAGGTCAGTAAGTCAACGTCAGTAAGTCAACGTCAGTAAGTCAAGGTCAGTAAGTCAACGTCAGTAAGTCAACGTCAGTAAGTCAAGGTCATTAAGTCAACGTCAGTAAGTTAACGTCTGTAAAGTGTAAAGTCAACGTCAGTAAGTCAACGTCAGTAAGTCAACGTCAGTAAGTCAAGGTCATTAAGTCAATGTCAGTAAGTTAACGTCTGTAAAGTGTAAAGTCAACGTCAGTAAGTCAAGGTCAGTAAGTCAACGTCTGTAAAGTGTAAAGTCAACGTCAGTAAGTCAAGGTCATTAAGTCAACGTCAGTAAGTCAACGTCAGTAAGTCAAGGTCATTAAGTCAACGTCAGTAAAGTGTAAAGTCAAGGTCAGTAAGTCAACGTCAGTAAGTCAAGGTCATTAAGTCAACGTCAGTAAGTCAACATCAGTAAGTCAAGGTCATTAAGTCAAGGTCAGTAAGTCAACGTCAGTAAGTCAAGGTCATTAAGTCAACGTCAGTAAGTCAAGGTCAGTAAGTCAACGTCAGTAAGTCAACGTCAGTAAGTCAAGGTCATTAAGTCAACGTCAGTAAGTTAACGTCTGTAAAGTGTAAAGTGTAAAGTCAACGTCAGTAAGTCAACGTCAGTAAGTCAACGTCAGTAAGTCAAGGTCAGTAAGTCAACGTCAGTAAGTCAACGTCAGTAAGTCAAGGTCATTAAGTCAACGTCAGTAAGTTAACGTCTGTAAAGTGTAAAGTGTAAAGTCAACGTCAGTAAGTCAACGTCAGTAAGTCAACGTCTGTAAAGTGTAAAGTCAACGTCAGTAAGTCAAGGTCATTAAGTCAACGTCAGTAAGTCAACGTCATTAAGTCAACGTCATTAAGTCAACGTCTGTAAAGTGTAAAGTCAAGGTCAGTAAGTCAAGGTCATTAAGTCAACGTCATTAAGTCAAGGTCAGTAAGTCAAGGTCATTAAGTCAACGTCATTAAGTCAACGTCATTAAGTCAACGTCTGAAAAGTGTAAAGTCAAGGTCAGTAAGTCAACGTCAGTAAAGTGTAAAGTGTAAAGTCAACGTCAGTAAGTCAACGTCAGTAAGTCAAGGTCAGTAAAGTGTAAAGTCAACGTCAGTAAGTCAAGGTCAGTAAGTCAAGGTCATTAAGTCAACGTCAGTAAGTCAACGTCAGTAAGTCAAGGTCAGTAAAGTGTAAAGTCAACGTCAGTAAGTCAAGGTCAGTAAGAAAAGGTTATTAAGTCAACGTCAGTAAGTCAAGGTCATTAAGTCAACGTCAGTAAGTCAACGTCAGTAAGTCAAGGTCATTAAGTCAACGTCAGTAAAGTGTAAAGTCAAGGTCAGTAAGTCAACGTCAGTAAGTCAAGGTCATTAAGTCAACGTCAGTAAGTCAACATCAGTAAGTCAACGTCTGTAAAGTGTAAAGTCAACGTCAGTAAGTCAAGGTCATTAAGTCAACGTCAGTAAGTCAACGTCAGTAAGTCAAGGTCATTAAGTCAACGTCAGTAAAGTGTAAAGTCAAGGTCAGTAAGTCAACGTCAGTAAGTCAAGGTCATTAAGTCAACGTCAGTAAGTCAACATCAGTAAGTCAAGGTCATTAAGTCAACGTCAGTAAGTCAACGTCAGTAAGTCAAGGTCATTAAGTCAACGTCAGTAAGTCAAGGTCAGTAAGTCAACGTCAGTAAGTCAACGTCAGTAAGTTAACGTCTGTAAAGTGTAGAGTCAAGGTCAGTAAAGTGTAAAGTGTAAAGTCAACGTCAGTAAGTCAACGTCAGTAAGTCAAGGTCAGTAAAGTGTAAAGTCAACGTCAGTAAGTCAAGGTCAGTAAGTCAAGGTCATTAAGTCAACGTCAGTAAGTCAAGGTCATTAAGTCAACGTCAGTAAGTCAACGTCAGTAAAGTGTAAAGTCAACGTCAGTAAGTCAAGGTCAGTAAGTCAAGGTCATTAAGTCAACGTCAGTAAGTCAAGGTCATTAAGTCAAAGTCAGTAAGTCAACGTCATTAAGTCAACGTCAGTAAGTCAACGTCATTAAGTCAACGTCAGTAAGTTAACGTTTGTAAAGTGTAAAGTCAAGGTCAGTAAAGTGTAAAGTGTAAAGTCAACGTCAGTAAGTCAAGGTCAGTAAGTCAACGTCAGTAAGTCAAGGTCATTAAGTCAACGTCAGTAAGTTAACGTCTGGAAAGTGTAAAGTCAACGTCAGTAAGTCAAGGTCAGTAAGTCAACGTCAGTAAGTCAACGTCAGTAAGTCAAGGTCAGTAAGTCAAGGTCAGTAAGTCAACGTCAGTAAGTCAACGTCAGTAAGTCAAGGTCATTAAGTCAACGTCAGTAAGTTAACGTCTGTAAAGTGTAAAGTCAACGTCAGTAAGTCAACGTCAGTAAGTCAACGTCAGTAAGTCAACGTCATTAAGTCAACGTCAGTAAGTCAACGTCAGTAAGTCAAGGTCAGTAAGTCAAGGTCAGTAAGTCAACGTCAGTAAGTCAACGTCAGTAAGTCAAGGTCATTAAGTCAACGTCAGTAAGTTAACGTCTGTAAAGTGTAAAGTCAACGTCAGTAAGTCAAGGTCAGTAAGTCAACGTCTGTAAAGTGTAAAGTCAACGTCAGTAAGTCAAGGTCATTAAGTCAACGTCAGTAAGTCAACGTCAGTAAGTCAAGGTCATTAAGTCAACGTCAGTAAAGTGTAAAGTCAAGGTCAGTAAGTCAACGTCAGTAAGTCAAGGTCATTAAGTCAACGTCAGTAAGTCAACATCAGTAAGTCAAGGTCATTAAGTCAACGTCAGTAAGTCAAGGTCAGTAAGTCAAGGTCAGTAAGTCAAGGTCAGTAAGTCAACGTCTGTAAAGTGTAAAGTCAACGTCAGTAAGTCAAGGTCATTAAGTCAACGTCAGTAAGTCAACGTCAGTAAGTCAAGGTCATTAAGTCAACGTCAGTAAAGTGTAAAGTCAAGGTCAGTAAGTCAACGTCAGTAAGTCAAGGTCATTAAGTCAACGTCAGTAAGTCAACATCAGTAAGTCAAGGTCAGTAAGTCAACGTCAGTAAGTCAAGGTCATTAAGTCAACGTCAGTAAGTCAAGGTCAGTAAGTCAACGTCAGTAAGTCAACGTCAGTAAGTCAAGGTCATTAAGTCAACGTCAGTAAGTTAACGTCTGTAAAGTGTAAAGTCAACGTCAGTAAGTCAACGTCAGTAAGTCAAGGTCAGTAAGTCAAGGTCAGTAAGTCAAGGTCAGTAAGTCAACGTCAGTAAGTCAAGGTCATTAAGTCAACGTCAGTAAGTTAACGTCTGTAAAGTGTAAAGTGTAAAGTCAACGTCAGTAAGTCAACGTCAGTAAGTCAAGGTCCTTAAGTCAACGTCAGTAAGTTAACATCTGTAAAGTGTAAAGTCAACGTCAGTAAGTCAAGGTCAGTAAGTCAACGTCTGTAAAGTGTAAAGTCAACGTCAGTAAGTCAAGGTCATTAAGTCAACGTCAGTAAGTCAACGTCATTAAGTCAACGTCATTAAGTCAACGTCTGTAAAGTGTAAAGTCAAGGTCAGTAAGTCAAGGTCATTAAGTCAACGTCATTAAGTCAAGGTCAGTAAGTCAAGGTCATTAAGTCAACGTCATTAAGTCAACGTCATTAAGTCAACGTCATTAAGTCAACGTCTGAAAAGTGTAAAGTCAAGGTCAGTAAGTCAACGTCAGTAAAGTGTAAAGTGTAAAGTCAACGTCAGTAAGTCAACGTCAGTAAGTCAAGGTCAGTAAAGTGTAAAGTCAACGTCAGTAAGTCAAGGTCAGTAAGTCAAGGTCATTAAGTCAACGTCAGTAAGTCAACGTCAGTAAGTCAAGGTCAGTAAAGTGTAAAGTCAACGTCAGTAAGTCAAGGTCAGTAAGTCAAGGTCATTAAGTCAACGTCAGTAAGTCAAGGTCATTAAGTCATGGTCAGTAAGTCAACGTCAGTAAGTTAACGTCTGTAAAGTGTAGAGTCAAGGTCAGTAAAGTGTAAAGTGTAAAGTCAACGTCAGTAAGTCAACGTCAGTAAGTCAAGGTCAGTAAAGTGTAAAGTCAACGTCAGTAAGTCAAGGTCAGTAAGTCAAGGTCATTAAGTCAACGTCAGTAAGTCAAGGTCATTAAGTCAACGTCAGTAAGTCAACGTCAGTAAAGTGTAAAGTCAACGTCAGTAAGTCAAGGTCAGTAAGTCAAGGTCATTAAGTCAACGTCAGTAAGTCAAGGTCATTAAGTCAAAGTCAGTAAGTCAACGTCATTAAGTCAACGTCAGTAAGTCAACGTCAGTAAGTCAACGTCAGTAAGTTAACGTCTGTAAAGTGTAAAGTCAAGGTCAGTAAAGTGTAAAGTGTAAAGTCAACGTCAGTAAGTCAAGGTCAGTAAGTCAACGTCAGTAAGTCAACGTCAGTAAAGTGTAAAGTCAAGGTCAGTAAAGTGTAAAGTAAACGTCAGTGAGTCAAGGTCATTAAGTCAATGTCAGTAGGTCAAGGTCATTTAGTCAACGTCAGTAAGTCAAGGTCAGTAAGTCAAAGTCTGTAAAGTGTAAAGTCAACGTCAGTAAGTCAAGGTCGTTAAGTCAACGTCAGTAAGTCAAGGTCATTAAGTCAACGTCAGTAAGTCAACGTCAGTAAGTCAAGGTCAGTAAGTGAACGTCAGTAAGTCAAGGTCAGTGTGTCAAGGTCAGTAAGTCAAGGTCAGTAAGTCAACGTCAGTAAGTGAAGGTCATTAAGTCAAGGTCAGTAAGTCAAGGTCAGTAAGTCAACGTCAGTAAGTCAAGGTCAGTAAGTCAAGGTCAGTAAGTCAAGGTCAGTAAGTCAACGTCTGTAAAGTGTAAAGTAAACGTCAGTAAGTCAAGGTCAGTAAGTCAACGTCAGTAAGTGAAGGTCATTAAGTCAACGTCAGTAAGTCAAGGTCAGTAAGTCAACGTCTGTAAAGTGTAAAGTCAACGTCAGTAAGTCAAGGTCATTAAGTCAACGTCAGTAAGTCAACGTCAGTAAGTCAAGGTCATTAAGTCAACGTCAGTAAGTTAATGTCTGTAAAGTGTAAAGTCAAGGTCAGTAAGTCAACGTCTGTAAAGTGTAAAGTGTAAAGTCAACGTCAGTAAGTCAAGGTCATTAAGTCAACGTCAGTAAGTCAACGTCAGTAAGTCAAGGTCATTAAGTCAACGTCAGTAAGTCAATGTCTGTAAAGTGTAAAGTCAACGTCAGTAAGTGAAGGTCATTTAGTCAACGTCAGTAAGTCAAGGTCAGTAAGTCAACGTCAGTAAGTCAAGGTCAGTAAGTCAACGTCAGTAAGTCAACGTCTGTAAAGTGTAAAGTCAACGTCAGTAAATCAAGGTCATTAAGTCAACATCAGCAAGTCAAGGTCATTAAGTCAACGTCAGTAAGTCAACGTCTGTAAAGTGTAAAGTCAGTAAGTCAAGGTCAGTAAGTCAACGTCAGTAAGTCAAGGTCATTAAGTCAACGTCAGTAAGTGAAGGTCATTAAGTCAACGTCAGTAAGTCAAGGTCAGTAAGTCAACGTCTGTAAAGTGTAAAGTCAACGTCAGTAAGTCAAGGTCATTAAGTCAACGTCAGTAAGTCAACGTCAGTAAGTCAACGTCAGTAAAGTGTAAAGTCAACGTCAGTAAGTGAAGGTCATTAAGTCAACGTCAGTAAGTCAAGGTCATTAAGTCAACGTCATTAAGTCAACGTCTGTAAAGTGTAAAGTCAACGTCAGTAAGTGAAGGTCATTAAGTCAACGTCAGTAAGTCAAGGTCATTAAGTCAACGTCAGTAAGTCAACGTCAGTAAGTCAACGTCAGTAAAGTGTAAAGTCAACGTCAGTAAGTGAAGGTCATTAAGTCAACGTCAGTAAGTCAAGGTCATTAAGTCAACGTCATTAAGTCAACGTCTGTAAAGTGTAAAGTCAACGTCAGTAAGTGAAGGTCATTAAGTCAACGTCAGTAAGTCAAGGTCATTAAGTCAACGTCAGTAAGTCAACGTCAGTAAGTCAAGGTCATTAAGTCAACGTCAGTAAGTCAACGTCTGTAAAGTGTAAAGTCAACGTCAGTAAGTCAAGGTCAGTAAGTCAACGTCAGTAAGTCAAGGTCAGTAAGTCAACGTCTGTAAAGTGTAAAGTCAACGTCAGTAAATCAAGGTCATTAAGTCAACATCAGTAAGTCAAGGTCATTAAGTCAACGTCAGTAAGACAACGTCAGTAAGTGAAGGTCATTAAGTCAACGTCAGTAAGTCAAGGTCAGTAAGTCAACGTCAGTAAGTCAACGTCAGTAAGTCAACGTCAGTACAGTGTGAAGTGTAAACTCAACGTCAGTAGGTGAAGGTCATTAAGTCAACGTCTGTAAAGTGTAAAGTCAACATCAGTAAGTCAAGGTCATTAAGTCAACGTCAGTAAGTCAAGGTCATTAAGTCAACGTCAGTAAGTGAAGGTCATTAAGTCAACGTCAGTAAGTCAATGTCAGTAAGTCAACGTCAGTAAGTCAACGTCAGTAAGTCAACGTCAGTAAGTCAAGGTCACTAAGTCAACGTCAGTAAAGTGTAAAGTCAAGGTCAGTAAGTCAACGTCAGTAAGTCAACGTAATTAAGTCAACGTCAGTAAAGCGTAAAGTCAAGGTCAGTAAGTCAACGTCAGTAAGTCAACGTAATTAAGTCAACGTCAGTAAAGTGTAAAGTCAACGTCAGTAAGTCAAGGTCATTAAGTCAACGTCAGTAAAGTGTAAAGTCAAGGTCAGTAAGTCAACGTCAGTAAGTCAACGTAATTAAGTCAACGTCAGTAAAGTGTAAAGTGTAAAGTCAACGTCTGTAAAGTGTAAAGTCAACGTCAGTAAGTCAAGGTCATTAAGTCAACGTCAGTAAGTCAAGGTCAGTAAGTCAAGGTCAGTAAGTCAAGGTCAGTAAGTCAACGTCAGTAAGTCAACGTCAGTAAGTCAAGGTCAGTAAGTCAACGTCAGTAAGTCAACGTCAGTAAGTCAAGGTCATTAAGTCAAGGTCATTAAGTCAACGTCAGTAAGTCAACGTCAGTAAGTCAAGGTCATTAAGTCAACGTCAGTAAGTCAAGGTCATTAAGTCAACGTCAGTAAGTTGACGTCTGTAAAGTGTAAAGTGTAAAGTCAACGTCAGTAAGTCAAGGTCAGTAAGTCAACGTCTGTAAAGTGTAAAGTCAACGTCAGTAAGTCAAGGTCAGTAAGTCAAGGTCATTAAGTCAACGTCAGTAAGTCAAGGTCATTAAGTCAACGTCAGTAAGTCAAGGTCATTAAGTCAACGTCAGTAAGTCAAGGTCATTAAGTCAACGTCAGTAAGTCAACGTCAGTAGGTCAAGGTCATTAAGTCAACGTCAGTAAGTCAAGGTCATTAAGTCAACGTCAGTAAGTTAACGTCTGTAAAGTGTAAAGTCAACGTCAGTAAGTCAAGGTCAGTAAGTCAACGTCTGTAAAGTGTAAAGTGTAAAGTCAACGTCAGTAAGTCAAGGTCAGTAAGTCAACGTCTGTAAAGTGTAAAGTCAACGTCAGTAAATCAAGGTCATTAAGTCAACGTCAGTAAGTCAAGGTCATTAAGTCAACGTCAGTAAGTCAACGTCAGTAAGTCAAGGTCATTAAGTCAACGTCAGTAAGTCAACGTCAGTAAGTCAAGGTCATTAAGTCAACGTCAGTAAGTCAACGTCAGTAAAGTGTAAAGTCAAGGTCAGTAAAGTGTAAAGTCAAGGTCAGTAAGTCAACGTCAGTAAAGTGTAAAGTGTAAAGTCAACGTCAGTAAGTCAAGGTCATTAAGTCAACGTCAGTAAGTCAACGTCAGTAAGTCAAGGTCAGTAAAGTGTAAAGTCAACGTCAGTAAGTCAAGGTCATTAAGTCAACGTCAGTAAGTCAAGGTCATTAAGTCAAGGTCAGTAAGTCAACGTCAGTAAGTTAACGTCTGTAAAGTGTAAAGTCAACGTCAGTAAGTCAACGTCAGTAAGTCAACGTCAGTAAAGTGTAAAGTCAACGTCAGTAAGTCAAGGTCAGTAAGTCAAGGTCATTAAGTCAACGTCAGTAAGTCAAGGTCATTAAGTCAAGGTCATTAAGTCAACGTCAGTAAGTCAAGGTCATTAAGTCAACGTCAGTAAGTCAAGGTCATTAAGTCAAGGTCATTAAGTCAACGTCAGTAAGTCAACGTCAGTAAGTCAACGTCAGTAAAGTGTAAAGTCAACGTCAGTAAGTCAAGGTCATTAAGTCAACGTCAATAAGTCAAGTTCTTTAAGTCAAGGTCATTAAGTCAACGTCAGTAAGTCAACGTCAGTAAGTCAACGTCAGTAAAGTGTAAAGTCAAGGTCAGTAAGTCAAGGTCAGTAAGTAAAGGTCAGTAAAGTGTAAAGTCAAGGTCAGTAAGTCAAGGTCAGTAAGTCAAGGTCATTAAGTCAAGGTCAGTAAGTCAAGGTCATTAAGTCAAGGTCAGTAAGTCAAGGTCAGTAAGTCAACGTCAGTAAGTCAAGGTCATTAAGTCAACGTCAGTAAGTCAACGTCAGTAAGTCAAGGTCAGTAAAGTGTAAAGTCAATGTCAGTAAGTCAAAGTCAGTAAGTCAAGGTCATTAAGTCAAGGTCATTAAGTCAAGGTCAGTAAGTCAACGTCAGTAAGTTAACGTCTGTAAAGTGTAAAGTCAACGTCAGTAGGTCAACGTCAGTAAGTCAACGTCAGTAAAGTGTAAAGTCAACGGCAGTAAGTCAAGGTCATTAAGTCAAGGTCATTAAGTCAAGGTCATTAAGTCAAGGTCATTAAGTCAAGGTCATTAAGTCAACGTCAGAAAGTCAACGTCAGTAAGTCAACGTCAGTAAGTCAACGTCAGTAAGTCAACGTCAGTAAAGTGTAAAGTCAAGGTCAGTAAGTCAAGGTCATTAAGTCAAAGTCAGTAAGTCAAGGTCATTAAGTCAAGGTCAGTAAGTCAACGTCAGTAAGTCAACGTCAGTAAGTCAAGGTCAGTAAAGTGTAAAGTCAACGTCAGTAAAGTGTAAAGTAAACGTCAGTAAGTCAACGTCAGTAAGTCAAGGTCAGTAAAGTGTAAAGTCAACGTCAGTAAGTCAAGGTCATTAAGTCAACGTCAGTAAGTCGACTTACTGACGTTGACTTTCTGACGTTGACTTAATGACGTTGACTTAATGACCTTGACTTAATGACCTTGACTTACTGACGTTGACTTAATGACCTTGACTTACTGCCGTTGACTTTACACTTTACTGACGTTGACTTACTGACGTTGACTTACTGACGTTGACTTTACACTTTACAGACGTTAACTTACTGACGTTGACTTACTGACCTTGACTTAATGACCTTGACTTAATGACCTTGACTTACTGACCTTGACTTACTGACATTGACTTTACACTTTACTGACCTTGACTTACTGACGTTGACTTAATGACCTTGACTTACTGACGTTGACTTACTGACCTTGACTTAATGACCTTGACTTACTGACCTTGACTTAATGACCTTGACTTACTGACCTTGACTTACTGACCTTGACTTTACACTTTACTGACCTTGACTTACTGACCTTGACTTACTGACCTTGACTTTACACTTTACTGACGTTGACTTACTGACGTTGACTTACTGACGTTAACGTCAGTAAGTCAACGTCAGTAAAGTGTAAAGTCAAGGTCAGTAAGTCAAGGTCATTAAGTCAAGGTCAGTAAGTCAAGGTCATTAAGTCAAGGTCAGTAAGTCAACGTCAGTAAGTCAAGGTCAGTAAAGTGTAAAGTCAACGTCAGTAAAGTGTAAAGTAAACGTCAGTAAGTCAACGTCAGTAAGTCAAGGTCAGTAAAGTGTAAAGTCAACGTCAGTAAGTCAAGGTCATTAAGTCAACGTCAGTAAGTCAACGTCAGTAAGTCAACGTCAGTAAGTCATCGTCAGTAAGTCAACGTCATTAAGTCAACGTCAGTAAAGTGTAAAGTCAACGTCAGTAAGTCAAGGTCATTAAGTCAAGGTCATTAAGTCAAGGTCATTAAGTCAAGGTCATTAAGTCAACGTCAGTAAGTCAACGTCAGTAAGTCAACGTCATTAAGTCAACGTCAGTAAGTCAAAGTCATTAAGTCAACGTCAGTAAAGTGTAAAGTCAACGTCAGTAAGTCAAGGTCATTAACGTCAGTAAGTCAAGGTCATTAAGTCAACGTCAGTAAGTCAACGTCAGTAAGTCAACGTCAGTAAGTCAAGGTCAGTAAGTCAAGGTCATTAAGTCAAGGTCATTAAGTCAACGTCAGTAAGTCAAGGTCATTAAGTCAACGTCAGTAAAGTGTAAAGTCAACGTCAGTAAGTCAACGTCAGTAAGTCAACGTCAGTAAGTCAAGGTCAGTAAGTCAAGGTCAGTAAGTCAAGGTCATTAAGTCAAGGTCATTAAGTCAACGTCATTAAGTCAAGGTCATTAAGTCAAGGTCATTAAGTCAACGTCAGTAAGTCAACGTCAGTAAAGTGTAAAGTCAACGTCAGTAAGTCAACGTCAGTAAGTCAACGTCAGTAAGTCAAGGTCATTAAGTCAACGTCAGTAAGTCAACGTCAGTAAGTCAAGGTCAGTAAGTCAACGTCAGTAAGTCAAGGTCAGTAAAGTGTAAAGTCAACGTCAGTAAAGTGTAAAGTAAACGTCAGTAAGTCAACGTCAGTAAGTCAAGGTCAGTAAAGTGTAAAGTCAACGTCAGTAAGTCAAGGTCATTAAGTCAACGTCAGTAAGTCAACGTCAGTAAGTCAACGTCAGTAAGTCATCGTCAGTAAGTCAACGTCATTAAGTCAACGTCAGTAAAGTGTAAAGTCAACGTCAGTAAGTCAAGGTCATTAAGTCAACGTCAGTAAGTCAAGGTCATTAAGTCAACGTCAGTAAGTCAACGTCAGTAAGTCAACGTCAGTAAGTCAACGTCAGTAAAGTGTAAAGTCAACGTCAGTAAGTCAAGGTCAGTAAGTCAAGGTCAGTAAGTCAACGTCAGTAAGTCAACGTCAGTAAGTCAACGTCAGTAAGTCAACGTCAGTAAGTCAAGGTCAGTAAGTCAAGGTCATTAAGTCAACGTCAGTAAGTCAAGGTCATTAAGTCAACGTCAGTAAAGTGTAAAGTCAACGTCAGTAAGTCAACGTCAGTAAGTCAACGTCAGTAAGTCAACGTCAGTAAGTCAAGGTCAGTAAGTCAAGGTCAGTAAGTCAAGGTCATTAAGTCAAGGTCATTAAGTCAAGGTCATTAAGTCAAGGTCATTAAGTCAAGGTCATTAAGTCAACGTCAGTAAGTCAACGTCAGTAAGTCAAGGTCAGTAAGTCAACGTCAGTAAAGTGTAAAGTCAACGTCAGTAAGTCAACGTCAGTAAGTCAAGGTCAGTAAGTCAACGTCAGTAAGTCAAGGTCATTAAGTCAACGTCAGTAAGTTAACGTCTGTAAAGTGTAAAGTCAACATCAGTAAGTCAACGTCAGTAAGTCAACGTCAGTAAGTCAAGGTCAGTAAAGTGTAAAGTCAACGTCAGTAAAGTGTAAAGTAAACGTCAGTAAGTCAACGTCAGTAAGTCAAGGTCAGTAAAGTGTAAAGTCAACGTCAGTAAGTCAAGGTCATTAAGTCAACGTCAGTAAGTCAACGTCAGTAAGTCAACGTCAGTAAGTCATCGTCAGTAAGTCAACGTCATTAAGTCAACGTCAGTAAAGTGTAAAGTCAACGTCAGTAAGTCAAGGTCATTAAGTCAACGTCAGTAAGTCAAGGTCATTAAGTCAAGGTCATTAAGTCAACGTCAGTAAGTCAAGGTCATTAAGTCAAGGTCAGTAAGTCAAGGTCATTAAGTCAAGGTCATTAAGTCAACGTCAGTAAGTCAACGTCAGTAAGTCAACGTCAGTAAAGTGTAAAGTGTAAAGTCAACGTCAGTAAGTCAAGGTCATTAAGTCAACGTCAGTAAGTCAAGGTCTTTAAGACAAGGTCATTAAGTCAACGTCAGTAAGTCAACGTCAGTAAGTCAACGTCAGTAAAGTGTAAAGTCAAGGTCAGTAAGTCAAGGTCAGTAAGTAAAGGTCAGTAAGTCAAGGTCAGTAAGTCAAGGTCATTAAGTCAAGGTCAGTAAGTCAAGGTCATTAAGTCAAGGTCAGTAAGTCAACGTCAGTAAGTCAAGGTCATTAAGTCAACGTCAGTAAGTCAACGTCAGTAAGTCAAGGTCAGTAAAGTGTAAAGTCAATGTCAGTAAGTCAAGTTCATTAAGTCAAGGTCATTAAGGGGCTATAGAGCGTTTTCTATTGGGGCTCCAGTACTCTGGAATACCCTCCCGGTAACAGTTAGAGATGCTACCTCAGTAGAAGCATTTAAGTCCCATCTTAAAACTCATTTGTATAATCTAGCCTTTAAATAGACCCCCCCTTTTTTAGACCAGTTGATCTGCCGTTTCTTTTCTTCTCTCCTCTTCTCCCCTGTCCCTTGCGAGGGGGAGTTGCATAGGTCCGGTGGCCATGGATGAAGTGCTGGCTGTCCAGAGCCGGGACCCCGGGTGGACCACTAGCCTGTGCATCGGTTGGGGACATCTCTGCGCTGCTGACCCGTCTCCGCTCGGGATGGTTTCCTGTTGGCCCCGCTGTGGACTGGACTCCCGCTGATGTGTTGGATCCACTGTGGACTGGACTTTCACAATGTTATGTCAGACCCACTCGACATCCGTTGCTTTCGGTCTCCCCTAGAGGGGGGGGGGGTTACCCACATATGCGGTCCTCTCCAAGGTTTCTCATAGTCATTCACCGACGTCCCACTGGGGTGAGTTTTTCCTTGCCCGTATGTGGGCTCTGTACCGAGGATGTCGTTGTGGCTTGTACAGCCCTTTGAGACACTTGTGATTTAGGGCTATATAAATAAACATTGATTGATTGATTAAGTCAAGGTCATTAAGTCAAGGTCAGTAAGTCAACGTCAGTAAGTTAACGTCTGTAAAGTGTAAAGTCAACGTCAGTAAGTCAACGTCAGTAAGTCAACGTCAGTAAAGTGTAAAGTCAACGGCAGTAAGTCAAGGTCATTAAGTCAAGGTCATTAAGTCAACGTCAGTAAGTCAAGGTCATTAAGTCAAGGTCATTAAGTCAAGGTCATTAAGTCAACGTCAGAAAGTCAACGTCAGTAAGTCAACGTCAGTAAGTCAACGTCAGTAAGTCAACGTCAGTAAAGTGTAAAGTCAAGGTCAGTAAGTCAAGGTCATTAAGTCAAGGTCAGTAAGTCAAGGTCATTAAGTCAAGGTCAGTAAGTCAACGTCAGTAAGTCAACGTCAGTAAGTCAACGTCAGTAAGTCAAGGTCATTAAGTCAACGTCAGTAAGTCAACGTCAGTAAGTCAAGGTCATTAAGTCAACGTCAGTAAGTCAACGTCAGTAAGTCAACGTCAGTAAGTCAAGGTCAGTAAAGTGTAAAGTCAACGTCAGTAAGTCAAGGTCATTAAGTCAACGTCAGTAAGTCATCGTCAGTAAGTCAACGTCATTAAGTCAACGTCAGTAAAGTGTAAAGTCAACGTCAGTAAGTCAAGGTCATTAAGTCAAGGTCATTAAGTCAAGGTCATTAAGTCAACGTCATTAAGTCAACGTCAGTAAGTCAACGTCAGTAAGTCAAGGTCATTAAGTCAACGTCAGTAAGTCAAGGTCATTAAGTCAACGTCAGTAAGTCAACGTCAGTAAAGTGTAAAGTCAAGGTCAGTAAGTCAAGGTCAGTAAGTCAAGGTCAGTAAGTCAAGGTCAGTAAGTCAAGGTCAGTAAGTCAACGTCAGTAAGTCAACGTCAGTAAGTCAACGTCAGTAAGTCAAGGTCAGTAAGTCAAGGTCATTAAGTCAACGTCAGTAAGTCAAGGTCATTAAGTCAACGTCAGTAAAGTGTAGAGTCAAGGTCAGTAAGTCAAGGTCATTAAGTCAAAGTCATTAAGTCAAGGTCATTAAGTCAAGGTCATTAAGTCAAGGTCATTAAGTCAAGGTCATTAAGTCAAGGTCAGTAAGTCAAGGTCAGTAAGTCAACGTCAGTAAGTCAACGTCAGTAAGTCAAGGTCAGTAAGTCAAGGTCAGTAAGTCAACGTCAGTAAGTCAACGTCAGTAAAGTGTAAAGTCAACGTCAGTAAGTCAACGTCAGTAAGTCAAGGTCAATAAGTCAACGTCAGTAAGTCAAGGTCATTAAGTCAACGTCAGTAAGTTAACGTCTGTAAAGTGTAAAGTCAACGTCAGTAAGTCAACGTCAGTAAGTCAACGTCAGTAAGTCAAGGTCAGTAAAGTGTAAAGTCAACGTCAGTAAAGTGTAAAGTAAACGTCAGTAAGTCAACGTCAGTAAGTCAAGGTCAGTAAAGTGTAAAGTCAACGTCAGTAAGTCAAGGTCATTAAGTCAACGTCAGTAAGTCAACGTCAGTAAGTCAACGTCATTAAGTCAACGTCAGTAAAGTGTAAAGTCAAGGTCAGTAAAGTGTAAAGTCAAGGTCAGTAAGTCAACGTCAGTAAAGTGTAAAGTGTAAAGTCAACGTCAGTAAGTCAAGGTCATTAAGTCAATGTCAGTAAGTCAACGTCAGTAAGTCAACGTCAGTAAGTCAAGGTCAGTAAGTCAACGTCAGTAAGTCATCGTCAGTAAGTCAACGTCATTAAGTCAACGTCAGTAAAGTGTAAAGTCAAGGTCAGTAAAGTGTAAAGTCAAGGTCAGTAAGTCAACGTCAGTAAAGTGTAAAGTGTAAAGTCAACGTCAGTAAGTCAAGGTCATTAAGTCAATGTCAGTAAGTCAACGTCAGTAAGTCAACGTCAGTAAGTCAAGGTCAGTAAAGTGTAAAGTGTAAAGTCAACGTCAGTAAGTCAAGGTCAGTAAGTCAAGGTCATTAAGTCAACGTCAGTAAGTCTAGGTCATTAAGTCAACGTCAGTAAGTTAACGTCTGTAAAGTGTAAAGTCAACGTCAGTAAGTCAACGTCAGTAAGTCAACGTCAGTAAAGTGTAAAGTCAACGTCAGTAAGTCAAGGTCAGTAAGTCAAGGTCAGTAAGTCAAGGTCAGTAAGTCAACGTCAGTAAGTCAAGGTCATTAAGTCAACGTCAGTAAGTCAAGGTCATTAAGTACACGTCAGTAAGTCAAGGTCATTAAGTCAACGTCAGTAAGTCAACGTCAGTAAGTCAAGGTCATTAAGTCAAAGTCAGTAAGTCAAGGTCATTAAGTCAACGTCAGTAAGTTAACGTCTGTAAAGTGTAAAGTGGAAAGTCAACGTCAGTAAGTCAAGGTCAGTAAGTCAACGTCTGTAAAGTGTAAAGTGTAAAGTCAACGTCAGTAAGTCAAGGTCAGTAAGTCAACGTCTGTAAAGTGTAAAGTCAACGTCAGTAAGTCAAGGTCATTAAGTCAAGGTCATTAAGTCAACGTCAGTAAGTCAACGTCAGTAAGTCAACGTCAGTAAGTCAAGGTCATTAAGTCAAGGTCATTAAGTCAACGTCAGTAAGTCAAGGTCATTAAGTCAACGTCAGTAAGTCAAGGTCATTAAGTCAACGTCAGTAAGTCAACGTCAGTAAAGTGTAAAGTCAAGGTCAGTAAAGTGTAAAGTCAAGGTCAGTAAGTCAACGTCAGTAAAGTGTAAAGTGTAAAGTCAACGTCAGTAAGTCAACGTCAGTAAGTCAAGGTCATTAAGTCAAGGTCAGTAAAGTGTAAAGTCAACGTCAGTAAGTCAAGGTCATTATGTCAACGTCATTAAGTCAAGGTCAGTAAGTCAACGTCAGTAAGTCAAGGTCAGTAAAGTGTAAAGTCAACGTCAGTAAGTCAAGGTCATTATGTCAACGTCATTAAGTCAAGGTCAGTAAGTCAACGTCAGTAAGTTAACGTCTGTAAAGTGTAAAGTCAACGTCAGTAAGTCAACGTCAGTAAGTCAACGTCAGTAAAGTGTAAAGTCAACGTCAGTAAGTCAAGGTCAGTAAGTCAAGGTCATTAAGTCAACGTCAGTAAGTCAAGGTCATTAAGTCAAGGTCATTAAGTCAACGTCAGTAAGTCAAGGTCAGTAAGTAAACGTCAGTAAGTCAACGTCAGTAAAGTGTAAAGTGTAAAGTCAACGTCAGTAAGTCAAGGTCATTAAGTCAACGTCAGTAAGTCAAGGTCTTTAAGTCAAGGTCATTAAGTCAACGTCAGTAAGTCAACGTCAGTAAGTCAACGTCAGTAAAGTGTAAAGTCAAGGTCAGTAAGTCAAGGTCAGTAAGTCAAGGTCAGTAAAGTGTAAAGTCAAGGTCAGTAAGTCAAGGTCATTAAGTCAAGGTCATTAAGTCAAGGTCAGTAAGTCAACGTCAGTAAGTCAACGTCAGTAAGTCAAGGTCATTAAGTCAACGTCAGTAAGTCAAGGTCAGTAAAGTGTAAAGTCAATGTCAGTAAGTCAAGGTCAGTAAGTCAAGGTCATTAAGTCAAGGTCATTAAGTCAAGGTCAGTAAGTCAACGTCAGTAAGTTAAAGCGTCTGTAAAGTGTAAAGTCAACGTCAGTAAGTCAACGTCAGTAAGTCAACGTCAGTAAAGTGTAAAGTCAACGGCAGTAAGTCAAGGTCATTAAGTCAAGGTCATTAAGTCAACGTCAGTAAGTCAAGGTCATTAAGTCAACGTCATTAAGTCAACGTCATTAAGTCAACGTCAGAAAGTCAACGTCAGTAAGTCAACGTCAGTAAGTCAACGTCAGTAAAGTGTAAAGTCAAGGTCAGTAAGTCAAGGTCATTAAGTCAAGGTCAGTAAGTCAAGGTCATTAAGTCAAGGTCAGTAAGTCAACGTCAGTAAGTCAACGTCAGTAAGTCAAGGTCAGTAAAGTGTAAAGTCAACGTCAGTAAAGTGTAAAGTAAACGTCAGTAAGTCAACGTCAGTAAGTCAAGGTCAGTAAAGTGTAAAGTCAACGTCAGTAAGTCAAGGTCATTAAGTCAACGTCAGTAAGTCAACATCAGTAAGTCAACGTCAGTAAGTCATCGTCAGTAAGTCAACGTCATTAAGTCAACGTCAGTAAAGTGTAAAGTCAACGTCAGTAAGTCAAGGTCATTAAGTCAAGGTCATTAAGTCAAGGTCATTAAGTCAACGTCAGTAAGTCAACGTCAGTAAGTCAACGTCATTAAGTCAACGTCAGTAAGTCAAGGTCATTAAGTCAACGTCAGTAAGTCAAGGTCATTAAGTCAACGTCAGTAAGTCAAGGTCATTAAGTCAACGTCAGTAAGTCAACGTCAGTAAGTCAACGTCAGTAAGTCAAGGTCAGTAAAGTGTAAAGTCAAGGTCAGTAAGTCAAGGTCAGTAAGTCAACGTCAGTAAGTAAACGTCAGTAAGTCAACGTCAGTAAGTCAACGTCAGTAAGTCAACGTCAGTAAGTCAAGGTCAGTAAGTCAAGGTGAGTAAGTCAAGGTCATTAAGTCAACGTCAGTAAGTCAAGGTCATTAAGTCAACGTCAGTAAGTCAACGTCAGTAAAGTGTAAAGTCAACGTCAGTAAGTCAAGGTCAGTAAGTCAAGGTCATTAAGTCAAGGTCATTAAGTCAAGGTCATTAAGTCAAGGTCATTAAGTCAAGGTCATTAAGTAAAGGTCATTAAGTCAAGGTCATTAAGTCAACGTCAGTAAGTCAACGTCAGTAAGTCAACGTCAGTAAGTCAACGTCAGTAAGTCAACGTCAGTAAGTCAACGTCAGTAAGTCAACGTCAGTAAGTCAAGGTCAGTAAGTCAACGTCAGTAAGTCAACGTCAGTAAAGTGTTAAGTCAACGTCAGTAAGTCAAGGTCAGTAAGTCAAGGTCAGTAAGTCAACGTCATTAAGTCAACGTCATTAAGTCAACGTCAGTAAAGTGTAAAGTCAACTTCAGTAAGTCAACGTCAGTAAGTCAACGTCAGTAAGTCAACGTCAGTAAGTCAACGTCAGTAAAGGGTAAAGTCAACGTCAGTAAGTCAACGTCAGTAAGTCAAGGTCAGTAAGTCAACGTCAGTAAAGCGTAAAGTGTAAAGTCAACGTCAGTAAGTCAAGGTCAGTAAGTCAACGTCTGTAAAGTGTAAAGTCAACGTCAGTAAGTCAAGGTCATTAAGTCAACGTCATTAAGTCAAGGTCATTAAGTCAAGGTCATTAAGTCAAGGTCATTAAGTCAAGGTCATTAAGTCAACGTCAGTAAGTCAACGTCAGTAAAGTGTAAAGTGTAAAGTCAACGTCAGTAAGTCAAGGTCAGTAAGTCAACGTCAGTAAGTCAAGGTCAGTAAGTCAACGTCAGTAAAGTGTAAAGTCAACGTCAGTAAGTCAAGGTCATTAAGTCAACGTCAGTAAATCAACGTCTGTAAAGTGTAAAGTCAACGTCAGTAAGTCAACGTCAGTAAAGTGTAAAGTCAACGTCAGTAAGTCAACGTCAGTAAGTCAACGTCAGTAAGTCAAGGTCAGTAAGTCAACGTCAGTAAGTCAAGGTCATTAAGTCAATGTCATTAAGTCAACGTCAGTAAAGTGTAAAGTGTAAAGTCAACGTCAGTAAGTCAAGGTCATTAAGTCAACGTAAGTAAGTCAAAGTCATTAAGTCAACGTCAGTAAGTCAACGTCAGTAAGTCAACGTCTGTAAAGTGTAAAGTCAACGTCCGTAAGTCAACGTCAGTAAGTCAAGGTCATTAAGTCAAGGTCATTAAGTCAACGTCAGTAAAGTGTAAAGTGTAAAGTCAAGGTCAGTAAGTCAACGTCAGTAAGTCAACGTCAGTAAAGTGTAAAGTCAACGTCAGTAAGTCAACGTCAGTAAAGTGTAAAGTGTAAAGTCAAGGTCAGTAAGTCAAGGTCAGTAAGTCAACGTCAGTAATTCAACGTCAGTAAGTCAACGTCTGTAAAGTGTAAAGTCAACGTCAGTAAGTCAACGTCAGTAAAGTGTAAAGTCAACGTCAGTAAGTCAAGGTCATTAAGTCAACGTCAGTAAAGTGTAAAGTCAAGGTCAGTAAGTCAACGTCAGTAAGTCAAGGTCATTAAGTCAAGGTCATTAAGTCAACGTCAGTAAGTCAACGTCAGTAAGTCAACGTCAGTAAGTCAAGGTCATTAAGTCAACGTCATTAAGTCAAGGTCAGTAAGTCAACGTCAATAAGTCAAGGTCAGTAAGTCAACGTCTGTAAAGTGTAAAGTAAACGTCAGTAAGTCAACGTCAGTAAGTTAACGTCTGTAAAGTGTAAAGTCAACGTCAGTAAGTCAAGGTCATTAAGTCAACGTCATAAAAGTGTAAAGTCAAGGTCAGTAAGTCAACGTCAGTAAGTCAACGTCAGTAAGTCAAGGTCATTAAGTCAACGTCAGTAAGTCAACGTCAGTAAGTCAAGGTCATTAAGTCAACGTCATTAAGTCAAGGTCAGTAAGTCAAGGTCAGTAAGTTAACGTCTGTAAAGTGTAAAGTCAACGTCAGTAAGTCAAGGTCAGTAAGTCAACGTCTGTAAAGTGTAAAGTAAACGTCAGTAAGTCAACGTCAGTAAGTTAACGTCTGTAAAGTGTAAAGTCAACGTCAGTAAGTCAAGGTCAGTAAGTCAACGTCTGTAAAGTGTAAAGTCAACGTCAGTAAGTCAAGGTCAGTAAGTCAAGGTCAGTAAGTCAAGGTCAGTAAGTCAACGTCAGTACAGTGTAAAGTCAACGTCATTAAGTCAACGTCATTAAGTCAACGTCATTAAGTCAACGTCATTAAGTCAACGTCATTAAGTCAACGTCAGTAAGTCAACGTCAGTAAGTCAACGTCAGTAAGTCAACGTCAGTAAGTCAACGTCATTAAGTCAACGTCATTAAGTCAACGTCAGTAAGTCAACGTCATTAAGTCAACGTCATTAAGTCAACGTCAGTAAGTCAACGTCAGTAAGTCAAGGTCAGTAAGTCAAGGTCAGTAAGTCAAGGTCAGTAAGTCAACGTCAGTAAGTCAAGGTCAGTAAGTCAACGTCAGTAAGTCAAGGTCATTAAGTCAACGTCAGTAAGTCAAGGTCATTAAGTCAACGTCAGTAAAGTGTAAAGTCAACGTCAGTAAGTCAAGGTCAGTAAGTCAAGGTCAGTAAGTCAACGTCAGTAAGTCAAGGTCAGTAAGTCAACGTCAGTAAGTCAAGGTCATTAAGTCAACGTCAGTAAGTCAAGGTCATTAAGTCAACGTCAGTAAAGTGTAAAGTCAACGTCAGTAAGTCAAGGTCAGTAAGTCAACGTCAGTAAGTCAACGTCAGTAAGTCAAGGTCAGTAAGTCAAGGTCATTAAGTCAACGTCAGTAAGTCAAGGTCATTAAGTCAACGTCAGTAAGTCAAGGTCATTAAGTCAACGTCAGTAAAGTGTAAAGTCAACGTCAGTAAGTCAACGTCAGTAAGTCAAGGTCATTAAGTCAACGTCATTAAGTCAAGGTCATTAAGTCAACGTCAGTAAAGTGTAAAGTCAACGTCAGTAAGTCAAGGTCAGTAAGTCAAGGTCATTAAGTCAACGTCAGTAAGTCAACGTCAGTAAGTCAAGGTCAGTAAGTCAAGGTCAGTAAGTCAAGGTCATTAAGTCAACGTCAGTAAGTCAACGTCAGTAAGTCAACGTCAGTAAGTCAACGTCAGTAAGTCAACGTCAGTAAAGTGTAAAGTCAACGTCAGTAAGTCAACGTCAGTAAGTCAAGGTCAGTAAGTCAACGTCAGTAAGTCAACGTCAGTAAGTCAACGTCAGTAAAGCGTAAAGTGTAAGTCAAGGTCAGTAAGTCAACGTCTGTAAAGTGTAAAGTCAACGTCAGTAAGTCAAGGTCATTAAGTCAAGGTCATTAAGTCAACGTCATTAAGTCAAGGTCATTAAGTCAAGGTCATTAAGTCAAGGTCATTAAGTCAAGGTCATTAAGTCAACGTCAGTAAGTCAACGTCAGTAAAGTGTAAAGTGTAAAGTCAACGTCAGTAAGTCAAGGTCAGTAAGTCAACGTCTGTAAAGTGTAAAGTCAACGTCAGTAAGTCAACGTCAGTAAGTCAAGGTCATTACGTCAAGGTCATTAAGTCAAGGTCATTAAGTCAACGTCAGTAAGTCAACGTCAGTAAGTCAACGTCAGTAAGTCAACGTCTGTAAAGTGTAAAGTCAACGTCAGTAAGTCAACGTCAGTAAAGTGTAAAGTCAAGGTCAGTAAGTCAAGGTCATTAAGTCAACGTCAGTAAAGTGTAAAGTCAAGGTCAGTAAGTCAACGTCAGTAAGTCAACGTCAGTAAGTCAAGGTCATTAAGTCAACGTCAGTAAGTCAAGGTCATTAAGTCAACGTCATTAAGTCAAGGTCAGTAAGTCAAGGTCAGTAAGTTAACGTCTGTAAAGTGTAAAGTCAACGTCAGTAAGTCAAGGTCAGTAAGTCAACGTCTGTAAAGTGTAAAGTAAACGTCAGTAAGTCAACGTCAGTAAGTTAATGTCTGTAAAGTGTAAAGTCAACGTCAGTAAGTCAAGGTCAGTAAGTCAACGTCTGTAAAGTGTAAAGTCAACGTCAGTAAGTCAAGGTCAGTAAGTCAAGGTCAGTAAGTCAACGTCAGTACAGTGTAAAGTCAACGTCAGTAAGTCAACGTCATTAAGTCAACGTCATTAAGTCAACGTCATTAAGTCAACGTCATTAAGTCAACGTCATTAAGTCAACGTCATTAAGTCAACGTCAGTAAGTCAACGTCAGTAAGTCAACGTCAGTAAGTCAACGTCATTAAGTCAACGTCAGTAAGTCAACGTCATTAAGTCAACGTCATTAAGTCAACGTCAGTAAGTCAACGTCATTAAGTCAACGTCATTAAGTCAACGTCAGTAAGTCAACGTCAGTAAGTCAAGGTCAGTAAGTCAAGGTCAGTAAGTCAAGGTCAGTAAGTCAAGGTCAGTAAGTCAACGTCAGTAAGTCAAGGTCATTAAGTCAACGTCAGTAAGTCAAGGTCATTAAGTCAACGTCAGTAAAGTGTAAAGTCAACGTCAGTAAGTCAAGGTCAGTAAGTCAACGTCAGTAAGTCAACGTCAGTAAGTCAAGGTCATTAAGTCAACGTCATTAAGTCAAGGTCATTAAGTCAACGTCAGTAAAGTGTAAAGTCAACGTCAGTAAGTCAAGGTCATTAAGTCAACGTCAGTAAGTCAACGTCAGTAAGTCAAGGTCAGTAAGTCAAGGTCAGTAAGTCAAGGTCATTAAGTCAACGTCAGTAAGTCAACGTCAGTAAGTCAACGTCAGTAAGTCAACGTCAGTAAGTCAACGTCAGTAAAGTGTAAAGTCAACGTCAGTAAGTCAACGTCAGTAAGTCAAGGTCAGTAAGTCAACGTCAGTAAGTCAACGTCAGTAAGTCAACGTCAGTAAGTCAACGTCAGTAAGTCAACGTCAGTAAGTCAACGTCAGTAAGTCAACGTCTGTAAAGTGTAAAGTCAACGTCAGTAAGTCAAGGTCAGTAAGTCAAGGTCATTAAGTCAAGGTCATTAAGTCAACGTCAGTAAGTTAACGTCTGTAAAGTGTAAAGTCAACGTCAGTAAGTCAAGGTCAGTAAGTCAACGTCTGTAAAGTGTAAAGTCAACGTCAGTAAGTCAAGGTCAGTAAGTCAACGTCTGTAAAGTGTAAAGTCAACGTCAGTAAGTCAACGTCAGTAAGTCAAGGTCATTAAGTCAAGGTCATTAAGTCAAAGTCAGTAAAGTGTAAAGTGTAAAGTCAAGGTCAGTAAGTCAACGTCCGTAAGTCAACGTCAGTAAGTCAACGTCAGTAAGTCAACGTCTGTAAAGTGTAAAGTCAACGTCAGTAAGTCAACGTCAGTAAAGTGTAAAGTCAACGTCAGTAAGTCAAGGTCATTAAGTCAACGTCAGTAAAGTGTAAAGTCAAGGTCAGTAAAGTGTAAAGTGTAAAGTCAAGGTCAGTAAGTCAACGTCCGTAAGTCAACGTCAGTAAGTCAACGTCAGTAAGTCAACGTCTGTAAAGTGTAAAGTCAACGTCAGTAAGTCAAGGTCAGTAAGTCAACGTCTGTAAAGTGTAAAGTCAACGTCAGTAAGTCAAGGTCAGTAAGTCAAGGTCATTAAGTCAAGGTCATTAAGTCAACGTCAGTAAGTTAACGTCTGTAAAGTGTAAAGTCAACGTCAGTAAGTCAAGGTCAGTAAGTCAACGTCTGTAAAGTGTAAAGTCAACGTCAGTAAGTCAAGGTCAGTAAGTCAACGTCTGTAAAGTGTAAAGTCAACGTCAGTAAGTCAACGTCAGTAAGTCAAGGTCATTAAGTCAAGGTCATTAAGTCAACGTCAGTAAAGTGTAAAGTGTAAAGTCAAGGTCAGTAAGTCAACGTCCGTAAGTCAACGTCAGTAAGTCAACGTCTGTAAAGTGTAAAGTCAACGTCAGTAAGTCAACGTCAGTAAGTCAACGTCTGTAAAGTGTAAAGTCAACGTCAGTAAGTCAAGGTCAGTAAGTCAACGTCTGTAAAGTGTAAAGTCAACGTCAGTAAGTCAACGTCAGTAAGTCAAGGTCATTAAGTCAAGGTCATTAAGTCAAGGTCAGTAAAGTGTAAAGTGTAAAGTCAAGGTCAGTAAGTCAACGTCCGTAAGTCAACGTCAGTAAGTCAACGTCAGTAAGTCAACGTCTGTAAAGTGTAAAGTCAACGTCAGTAAGTCAACGTCAGTAAAGTGTAAAGTCAACGTCAGTAAGTCAAGGTCATTAAGTCAACGTCAGTAAAGTGTAAAGTCAAGGTCAGTAAGTCAACGTCAGTAAGTCAAGGTCATTAAGTCAACGTCAGTAAGTCAAGGTCATTAAGTCAACGTCATTAAGTCAAGGTCAGTAAGTCAAGGTCAGTAAGTTAACGTCTGTAAAGTGTAAAGTCAACGTCAGTAAGTCAAGGTCAGTAAGTCAACGTCTGTAAAGTGTAAAGGCAACGTCAGTAAGTCAAGGTCAGTAAGTCAAGGTCAGTAAGTCAACGTCAGTACAGTGTAAAGTCAACGTCAGTAAGTCAACGTCAGTAAGTCAACGTCTGTAAAGTGTAAAGTCAACGTCGTAAAGTCAACGTCATTAAGTCAACGTCATTAAGTCAACGTCATTAAGTCAACGTCATTAAGTCAACGTCAGTAAGTCAACGTCATTAAGTCAACGTCAGTAAGTCAACGTCATTAAGTCAACGTCAGTAAGTCAAGGTCAGTAAGTCAAGGTCAGTAAGTCAAGGTCAGTAAGTCAAGGTCAGTAAGTCAACGTCAGTAAGTCAAGGTCATTAAGTCAACGTCAGTAAGTCAAGGTCATTAAGTCAACGTCAGTAAAGTGTAAAGTCAACGTCAGTAAGTCAAGGTCAGTAAGTCAACGTCAGTAAGTCAACGTCAGTAAGTCAAGGTCATTAAGTCAACGTCAGTAAGTCAAGGTCATTAAGTCAACGTCAGTAAAGTGTAAAGTCAACGTCAGTAAGTCAACGTCAGTAAGTCAAGGTCAGTAAGTCAAGGTCAGTAAGTCAAGGTCAGTAAGTCAAGGTCAGTAAGTCAAGGTCAGTAAGTCAACGTCAGTAAGTCAACGTCAGTAAGTCAAGGTCAGTAAGTCAACGTCAGTAAAGTGTAAAGTGTAAAGTCAACGTCAGTAAGTCAAGGTCAGTAAGTCAACGTCTGTAAAGTGTAAAGTCAACGTCAGTAAGTCAACGTCAGTAAGTCAACGTCATTAAGTCAACGTCAGTAATTCAAGGTCATTAAGTCAACGTCAGTAAGTCAACGTCAGTAAGTCAACGTCAGTAAAGTGTAAAGTGTAAAGTCAACGTCAGTAAGTCAAGGTCATTAAGTCAACGTCAGTAAATCAACGTCTGTAAAGTGTAAAGTCAACGTCAGTAAGTCAAGGTCAGTAAGTCAACGTCTGTAAAGTGTAAAGTCAATGTCAGTAAGTCAAGGTCATTAAGTCAAGGTCATTAAGTCAAGGTCATTAAGTCAAGGTCATTAAGTCAAGGTCAGTAAGTCAAGGTCAGTAAGTCAAGGTCAGTAAGTCAACGTCAGTAAGTCAACGTCAGTATGTCAAGGTCATTAAGTCAAGGTCATTAAGTCAACGTCAGTAAATCAACGTCTGTAAATCAACGTCTGTAAAGTGTAAAGTCAACGTCAGTAAGTCAACGTCAGTAAGTCAAGGTCATTAAGTCAACGTCAGTAAGTCAAGGTCAGTAAGTCAACGTCAGTAAAGTGTAAAGTGTAAAGTCAACGTCAGTAAGTCAAGGTCATTAAGTCAACGTCAGTAAATCAACGTCTCTAAAGTGTAAAGTCAACGTCAGTAAGTCAACGTCAGTAAGTCAAGGTCATTAAGTCAACGTCAGTAAGTCAAGGTCATTAAGTCAACGTCAGTAAGTCAAGGTCCGTAAGTCAACGTCAGTAAAGTGTAAAGTGTAAAGTCAACGTCAGTAAGTCAAGGTCATTAAGTCAAGGTCATTAAGTCAAGGTCATTAAGTCAACGTCAGTAAAGTGTAAAGTGTAAAGTCAAGGTCAGTAAGTCAACGTCAGTAAGTCAACGTCAGTAAGTCAACGTCAGTAAAGTGTAAAGTCAACGTCAGTAAGTCAAGGTCATTAAGTCAACGTCAGTAAAGTGTAAAGTCAAGGTCAGTAAGTCAACGTCAGTAAGTCAACGTCAGTAAGTCAACGTCAGTAAGTCAACGTCATTAAGTCAACGTCATTAAGTCAACGTCATTAAGTCAACGTCATTAAGTCAACGTCATTAAGTCAACGTCATTAAGTCAACGTCAGTAAGTCAAGGTCAGTAAGTCAAGGTCAGTAAGTCAAGGTCAGTAAGTCAAGGTCAGTAAGTCAAGGTCAGTAAGTCAAGGTCAGTAAGTCAAGGTCAGTAAGTTAACGTCTGTAAAGTGTAAAGTCAACGTCAGTAAGTCAAGGTCAGTAAGTCAACGTCTGTAAAGTGTCAAGTCAACGTCAGTAAGTCAACGTCAGTAAGTCAACGTCAGTAAGTCAAGGTCAGTAAGTCAAGGTCAGTAAGTCAAGGTCAGTAAGTCAACGTCAGTACAGTGTAAAGTGTAAAGTCAACGTCAGTAAGTCAACGTCAGTAAGTCAACGTCAGTAAGTCAACGTCAGTAAGTCAACGTTTGTAAAGTGTAAAGTCAACGTCGTAAAGTCAACGTCGTAAAGTCAACGTCGTAAAGTCAACGTCGTAAAGTCAACGTCATTAAGTCAACGTCTGTAAAGTGTAAAGTGTAAAGTCAACGTCAGTAAGTCAAGGTCATTAAGTCAACGTCAGTAAATCAACGTCTGTAAAGTGTAAAGTCAACGTCAGTAAGTCAACGTCAGTAAGTCAACGTCAGTAAAGTGTAAAGTCAACGTCAGTAAGTCAAGGTCAGTAAGTCAACGTCTGTAAAGTGTAAAGTCAATGTCAGTAAGTCAACGTCAGTAAGTCAAGGTCATTAAGTCAAGGTCATTAAGTCAAGGTCATTAAGTCAAGGTCAGTAAGTCAAGGTCAGTAAGTCAACGTCAGTAAGTCAACGTCAGTAAGTCAACGTCAGTAAGTCAACGTCAGTAAGTCAAGGTCATTAAGTCAAGGTCATTAAGTCAAGGTCATTAAGTCAACGTCAGTAAGTCAACGTCAGTAAGTCAACGTCAGTAAAGTGTAAAGTGTGAAGTCAACGTCAGTAAGTCAAGGTCATTAAGTCAACGTCAGTAAGTCAACGTCAGTAAAGTGTAAAGTCAACGTCAGTACGTCAACGTCAGTAAGTCAAGGTCATTAAGTCAACGTCAGTAAGTCAACGTCAGTAAGTCAACGTCATTAAGTCAACGTCATTAAGTCAAGGTCATTAAGTCAAGGTCATTAAGTCAAGGTCATTAAGTCAAGGTCAGTAAGTCAAGGTCAGTAAGTCAAGGTCAGTAAGTCAAGGTCAGTAAGTCAAGGTCAGTAAGTTAACGTCTGTAAAGTGTAAAGTCAACGTCAGTAAGTCAAGGTCAGTAAGTCAACGTCTGTAAAGTGTCAAGTCAACGTCAGTAAGTCAACGTCAGTAAGTCAACGTCAGTACAGTGTAAAGTGTAAAGTCAACGTCAGTAAGTCAACGTCAGTAAGTCAACGTCAGTAAGTCAACGTTTGTAAAGTGTAAAGTCAACGTCGTAAAGTCAACGTCGTAAAGTCAACGTCGTAAAGTCAACGTCGTAAAGTCAACATCGTAAAGTCAACGTCGTAAAGTCAACGTCGTAAAGTCAACGTCATTAAGTCAACGTCATTAAGTCAACGTCAGTAAGTCAACGTCATTAAGTCAACGTCAGTAAGTCAACGTCATTAAGTCAACGTCAGTAAGTCAAGGTCAGTAAGTCAAGGTCAGTAAGTCAAGGTCAGTAAGTCAAGGTCAGTAAGTCAACGTCAGTAAGTCAAGGTCATTAAGTCAACGTCAGTAAGTCAAGGTCATTAAGTCAACGTCAGTAAAGTGTAAAGTCAACGTCAGTAAGTCAAGGTCAGTAAGTCAACGTCAGTAAGTCAACGTCAGTAAGTCAAGGTCATTAAGTCAACGTCAGTAAGTCAAGGTCATTAAGTCAACGTCAGTAAAGTGTAAAGTCAACGTCAGTAAGTCAACGTCAGTAAGTCAAGGTCAGTAAGTCAAGGTCAGTAAGTCAAGGTCAGTAAGTCAAGGTCAGTAAGTCAAGGTCAGTAAGTCAACGTCAGTAAGTCAACGTCAGTAAGTCAAGGTCAGTAAGTCAACGTCAGTAAAGTGTAAAGTGTAAAGTCAACGTCAGTAAGTCAAGGTCAGTAAGTCAACGTCTGTAAAGTGTAAAGTCAACGTCAGTAAGTCAACGTCAGTAAGTCA
The DNA here is from genome assembly GCF_033978785.1 of Entelurus aequoreus. Classification (NCBI taxonomy): domain Eukaryota; kingdom Metazoa; phylum Chordata; class Actinopteri; order Syngnathiformes; family Syngnathidae; genus Entelurus; species Entelurus aequoreus. The sequence goes on from NC_084758.1 coordinate 1,642,802, forward strand.
ACGTCATTAAGTCAACGTCAGTAATTCAAGGTCATTAAGTCAACGTCAGTAAGTCAACGTCAGTAAGTCAACGTCAGTAAAGTGTAAAGTGTAAAGTCAACGTCAGTAAGTCAAGGTCATTAAGTCAACGTCAGTAAATCAACGTCTGTAAAGTGTAAAGTCAACGTCAGTAAGTCAAGGTCAGTAAGTCAACGTCTGTAAAGTGTAAAGTCAATGTCAGTAAGTCAAGGTCATTAAGTCAAGGTCATTAAGTCAAGGTCATTAAGTCAAGGTCATTAAGTCAAGGTCAGTAAGTCAAGGTCAGTAAGTCAAGGTCAGTAAGTCAACGTCAGTAAGTCAACGTCAGTATGTCAAGGTCATTAAGTCAAGGTCATTAAGTCAACGTCAGTAAATCAACGTCTGTAAATCAACGTCTGTAAAGTGTAAAGTCAACGTCAGTAAGTCAACGTCAGTAAGTCAAGGTCATTAAGTCAACGTCAGTAAGTCAAGGTCAGTAAGTCAACGTCAGTAAAGTGTAAAGTGTAAAGTCAACGTCAGTAAGTCAAGGTCATTAAGTCAACGTCAGTAAATCAACGTCTCTAAAGTGTAAAGTCAACGTCAGTAAGTCAACGTCAGTAAGTCAAGGTCATTAAGTCAACGTCAGTAAGTCAAGGTCATTAAGTCAACGTCAGTAAGTCAAGGTCCGTAAGTCAACGTCAGTAAAGTGTAAAGTGTAAAGTCAACGTCAGTAAGTCAAGGTCATTAAGTCAAGGTCATTAAGTCAAGGTCATTAAGTCAACGTCAGTAAAGTGTAAAGTGTAAAGTCAAGGTCAGTAAGTCAACGTCAGTAAGTCAACGTCAGTAAGTCAACGTCAGTAAAGTGTAAAGTCAACGTCAGTAAGTCAAGGTCATTAAGTCAACGTCAGTAAAGTGTAAAGTCAAGGTCAGTAAGTCAACGTCAGTAAGTCAACGTCAGTAAGTCAACGTCAGTAAGTCAACGTCATTAAGTCAACGTCATTAAGTCAACGTCATTAAGTCAACGTCATTAAGTCAACGTCATTAAGTCAACGTCATTAAGTCAACGTCAGTAAGTCAAGGTCAGTAAGTCAAGGTCAGTAAGTCAAGGTCAGTAAGTCAAGGTCAGTAAGTCAAGGTCAGTAAGTCAAGGTCAGTAAGTCAAGGTCAGTAAGTTAACGTCTGTAAAGTGTAAAGTCAACGTCAGTAAGTCAAGGTCAGTAAGTCAACGTCTGTAAAGTGTCAAGTCAACGTCAGTAAGTCAACGTCAGTAAGTCAACGTCAGTAAGTCAAGGTCAGTAAGTCAAGGTCAGTAAGTCAAGGTCAGTAAGTCAACGTCAGTACAGTGTAAAGTGTAAAGTCAACGTCAGTAAGTCAACGTCAGTAAGTCAACGTCAGTAAGTCAACGTCAGTAAGTCAACGTTTGTAAAGTGTAAAGTCAACGTCGTAAAGTCAACGTCGTAAAGTCAACGTCGTAAAGTCAACGTCGTAAAGTCAACGTCATTAAGTCAACGTCTGTAAAGTGTAAAGTGTAAAGTCAACGTCAGTAAGTCAAGGTCATTAAGTCAACGTCAGTAAATCAACGTCTGTAAAGTGTAAAGTCAACGTCAGTAAGTCAACGTCAGTAAGTCAACGTCAGTAAAGTGTAAAGTCAACGTCAGTAAGTCAAGGTCAGTAAGTCAACGTCTGTAAAGTGTAAAGTCAATGTCAGTAAGTCAACGTCAGTAAGTCAAGGTCATTAAGTCAAGGTCATTAAGTCAAGGTCATTAAGTCAAGGTCAGTAAGTCAAGGTCAGTAAGTCAACGTCAGTAAGTCAACGTCAGTAAGTCAACGTCAGTAAGTCAACGTCAGTAAGTCAAGGTCATTAAGTCAAGGTCATTAAGTCAAGGTCATTAAGTCAACGTCAGTAAGTCAACGTCAGTAAGTCAACGTCAGTAAAGTGTAAAGTGTAAAGTCAACGTCAGTAAGTCAAGGTCATTAAGTCAACGTCAGTAAGTCAACGTCAGTAAAGTGTAAAGTCAACGTCAGTAAGTCAACGTCAGTAAGTCAAGGTCATTAAGTCAACGTCAGTAAGTCAACGTCAGTAAGTCAAGGTCATTAAGTCAACGTCATTAAGTCAAGGTCATTAAGTCAAGGTCATTAAGTCAAGGTCATTAAGTCAAGGTCAGTAAGTCAAGGTCAGTAAGTCAAGGTCAGTAAGTCAAGGTCAGTAAGTCAAGGTCAGTAAGTTAACGTCTGTAAAGTGTAAAGTCAACGTCAGTAAGTCAAGGTCAGTAAGTCAACGTCTGTAAAGTGTCAAGTCAACGTCAGTAAGTCAACGTCAGTAAGTCAACGTCAGTACAGTGTAAAGTGTAAAGTCAACGTCAGTAAGTCAACGTCAGTAAGTCAACGTCAGTAAGTCAACGTTTGTAAAGTGTAAAGTCAACGTCGTAAAGTCAACGTCGTAAAGTCAACGTCGTAAAGTCAACGTCGTAAAGTCAACATCGTAAAGTCAACGTCGTAAAGTCAACGTCGTAAAGTCAACGTCATTAAGTCAACGTCATTAAGTCAACGTCATTAAGTCAACGTCATTAAGTCAACGTCATTAAGTCAACGTCAGTAAGTCAACGTCAGTAAGTCAACGTCAGTAAGTCAACGTCAGTAAGTCAACGTCAGTAAGTCAACGTCAGTAAGTCAACGTCAGTAAGTCAAGGTCATTAAGTCAAGGTCAGTAAGTCAACGTCAGTAAGTCAACGTCAGTAAGTCAAGGTCAGTAAAGTGTAAAGTCAACGTCAGTAAAGTGTAAAGTAAACGTCAGTAAGTCAACGTCAGTAAGTCAAGGTCAGTAAAGTGTAAAGTCAACGTCAGTAAGTCAAGGTCATTAAGTCAACGTCAGTAAGTCAACATCAGTAAGTCAACGTCAGTAAGTCATCGTCAGTAAGTCAACGTCATTAAGTCAACGTCAGTAAAGTGTAAAGTCAACGTCAGTAAGTCAAGGTCATTAAGTCAAGGTCATTAAGTCAAGGTCATTAAGTCAACGTCAGTAAGTCAACGTCAGTAAGTCAACGTCATTAAGTCAACGTCAGTAAGTCAAGGTCATTAAGTCAACGTCAGTAAGTCAAGGTCATTAAGTCAACGTCAGTAAGTCAAGGTCATTAAGTCAACGTCAGTAAGTCAACGTCAGTAAGTCAACGTCAGTAAGTCAAGGTCAGTAAAGTGTAAAGTCAAGGTCAGTAAGTCAAGGTCAGTAAGTCAACGTCAGTAAGTAAACGTCAGTAAGTCAACGTCAGTAAGTCAACGTCAGTAAGTCAACGTCAGTAAGTCAAGGTCAGTAAGTCAAGGTGAGTAAGTCAAGGTCATTAAGTCAACGTCAGTAAGTCAAGGTCATTAAGTCAACGTCAGTAAGTCAACGTCAGTAAAGTGTAAAGTCAACGTCAGTAAGTCAAGGTCAGTAAGTCAAGGTCATTAAGTCAAGGTCATTAAGTCAAGGTCATTAAGTCAAGGTCATTAAGTCAAGGTCATTAAGTAAAGGTCATTAAGTCAAGGTCATTAAGTCAACGTCAGTAAGTCAACGTCAGTAAGTCAACGTCAGTAAGTCAACGTCAGTAAGTCAACGTCAGTAAGTCAACGTCAGTAAGTCAACGTCAGTAAGTCAAGGTCAGTAAGTCAACGTCAGTAAGTCAACGTCAGTAAAGTGTTAAGTCAACGTCAGTAAGTCAAGGTCAGTAAGTCAAGGTCAGTAAGTCAACGTCATTAAGTCAACGTCATTAAGTCAACGTCAGTAAAGTGTAAAGTCAACTTCAGTAAGTCAACGTCAGTAAGTCAACGTCAGTAAGTCAACGTCAGTAAGTCAACGTCAGTAAAGGGTAAAGTCAACGTCAGTAAGTCAACGTCAGTAAGTCAAGGTCAGTAAGTCAACGTCAGTAAAGCGTAAAGTGTAAAGTCAACGTCAGTAAGTCAAGGTCAGTAAGTCAACGTCTGTAAAGTGTAAAGTCAACGTCAGTAAGTCAAGGTCATTAAGTCAACGTCATTAAGTCAAGGTCATTAAGTCAAGGTCATTAAGTCAAGGTCATTAAGTCAAGGTCATTAAGTCAACGTCAGTAAGTCAACGTCAGTAAAGTGTAAAGTGTAAAGTCAACGTCAGTAAGTCAAGGTCAGTAAGTCAACGTCAGTAAGTCAAGGTCAGTAAGTCAACGTCAGTAAAGTGTAAAGTCAACGTCAGTAAGTCAAGGTCATTAAGTCAACGTCAGTAAATCAACGTCTGTAAAGTGTAAAGTCAACGTCAGTAAGTCAACGTCAGTAAAGTGTAAAGTCAACGTCAGTAAGTCAACGTCAGTAAGTCAACGTCAGTAAGTCAAGGTCAGTAAGTCAACGTCAGTAAGTCAAGGTCATTAAGTCAATGTCATTAAGTCAACGTCAGTAAAGTGTAAAGTGTAAAGTCAACGTCAGTAAGTCAAGGTCATTAAGTCAACGTAAGTAAGTCAAAGTCATTAAGTCAACGTCAGTAAGTCAACGTCAGTAAGTCAACGTCTGTAAAGTGTAAAGTCAACGTCCGTAAGTCAACGTCAGTAAGTCAAGGTCATTAAGTCAAGGTCATTAAGTCAACGTCAGTAAAGTGTAAAGTGTAAAGTCAAGGTCAGTAAGTCAACGTCAGTAAGTCAACGTCAGTAAAGTGTAAAGTCAACGTCAGTAAGTCAACGTCAGTAAAGTGTAAAGTGTAAAGTCAAGGTCAGTAAGTCAAGGTCAGTAAGTCAACGTCAGTAATTCAACGTCAGTAAGTCAACGTCTGTAAAGTGTAAAGTCAACGTCAGTAAGTCAACGTCAGTAAAGTGTAAAGTCAACGTCAGTAAGTCAAGGTCATTAAGTCAACGTCAGTAAAGTGTAAAGTCAAGGTCAGTAAGTCAACGTCAGTAAGTCAAGGTCATTAAGTCAAGGTCATTAAGTCAACGTCAGTAAGTCAACGTCAGTAAGTCAACGTCAGTAAGTCAAGGTCATTAAGTCAACGTCATTAAGTCAAGGTCAGTAAGTCAACGTCAATAAGTCAAGGTCAGTAAGTCAACGTCTGTAAAGTGTAAAGTAAACGTCAGTAAGTCAACGTCAGTAAGTTAACGTCTGTAAAGTGTAAAGTCAACGTCAGTAAGTCAAGGTCATTAAGTCAACGTCATAAAAGTGTAAAGTCAAGGTCAGTAAGTCAACGTCAGTAAGTCAACGTCAGTAAGTCAAGGTCATTAAGTCAACGTCAGTAAGTCAACGTCAGTAAGTCAAGGTCATTAAGTCAACGTCATTAAGTCAAGGTCAGTAAGTCAAGGTCAGTAAGTTAACGTCTGTAAAGTGTAAAGTCAACGTCAGTAAGTCAAGGTCAGTAAGTCAACGTCTGTAAAGTGTAAAGTAAACGTCAGTAAGTCAACGTCAGTAAGTTAACGTCTGTAAAGTGTAAAGTCAACGTCAGTAAGTCAAGGTCAGTAAGTCAACGTCTGTAAAGTGTAAAGTCAACGTCAGTAAGTCAAGGTCAGTAAGTCAAGGTCAGTAAGTCAAGGTCAGTAAGTCAACGTCAGTACAGTGTAAAGTCAACGTCATTAAGTCAACGTCATTAAGTCAACGTCATTAAGTCAACGTCATTAAGTCAACGTCATTAAGTCAACGTCAGTAAGTCAACGTCAGTAAGTCAACGTCAGTAAGTCAACGTCAGTAAGTCAACGTCATTAAGTCAACGTCATTAAGTCAACGTCAGTAAGTCAACGTCATTAAGTCAACGTCATTAAGTCAACGTCAGTAAGTCAACGTCAGTAAGTCAAGGTCAGTAAGTCAAGGTCAGTAAGTCAAGGTCAGTAAGTCAACGTCAGTAAGTCAAGGTCAGTAAGTCAACGTCAGTAAGTCAAGGTCATTAAGTCAACGTCAGTAAGTCAAGGTCATTAAGTCAACGTCAGTAAAGTGTAAAGTCAACGTCAGTAAGTCAAGGTCAGTAAGTCAAGGTCAGTAAGTCAACGTCAGTAAGTCAAGGTCAGTAAGTCAACGTCAGTAAGTCAAGGTCATTAAGTCAACGTCAGTAAGTCAAGGTCATTAAGTCAACGTCAGTAAAGTGTAAAGTCAACGTCAGTAAGTCAAGGTCAGTAAGTCAACGTCAGTAAGTCAACGTCAGTAAGTCAAGGTCAGTAAGTCAAGGTCATTAAGTCAACGTCAGTAAGTCAAGGTCATTAAGTCAACGTCAGTAAGTCAAGGTCATTAAGTCAACGTCAGTAAAGTGTAAAGTCAACGTCAGTAAGTCAACGTCAGTAAGTCAAGGTCATTAAGTCAACGTCATTAAGTCAAGGTCATTAAGTCAACGTCAGTAAAGTGTAAAGTCAACGTCAGTAAGTCAAGGTCAGTAAGTCAAGGTCATTAAGTCAACGTCAGTAAGTCAACGTCAGTAAGTCAAGGTCAGTAAGTCAAGGTCAGTAAGTCAAGGTCATTAAGTCAACGTCAGTAAGTCAACGTCAGTAAGTCAACGTCAGTAAGTCAACGTCAGTAAGTCAACGTCAGTAAAGTGTAAAGTCAACGTCAGTAAGTCAACGTCAGTAAGTCAAGGTCAGTAAGTCAACGTCAGTAAGTCAACGTCAGTAAGTCAACGTCAGTAAAGCGTAAAGTGTAAGTCAAGGTCAGTAAGTCAACGTCTGTAAAGTGTAAAGTCAACGTCAGTAAGTCAAGGTCATTAAGTCAAGGTCATTAAGTCAACGTCATTAAGTCAAGGTCATTAAGTCAAGGTCATTAAGTCAAGGTCATTAAGTCAAGGTCATTAAGTCAACGTCAGTAAGTCAACGTCAGTAAAGTGTAAAGTGTAAAGTCAACGTCAGTAAGTCAAGGTCAGTAAGTCAACGTCTGTAAAGTGTAAAGTCAACGTCAGTAAGTCAACGTCAGTAAGTCAAGGTCATTACGTCAAGGTCATTAAGTCAAGGTCATTAAGTCAACGTCAGTAAGTCAACGTCAGTAAGTCAACGTCAGTAAGTCAACGTCTGTAAAGTGTAAAGTCAACGTCAGTAAGTCAACGTCAGTAAAGTGTAAAGTCAAGGTCAGTAAGTCAAGGTCATTAAGTCAACGTCAGTAAAGTGTAAAGTCAAGGTCAGTAAGTCAACGTCAGTAAGTCAACGTCAGTAAGTCAAGGTCATTAAGTCAACGTCAGTAAGTCAAGGTCATTAAGTCAACGTCATTAAGTCAAGGTCAGTAAGTCAAGGTCAGTAAGTTAACGTCTGTAAAGTGTAAAGTCAACGTCAGTAAGTCAAGGTCAGTAAGTCAACGTCTGTAAAGTGTAAAGTAAACGTCAGTAAGTCAACGTCAGTAAGTTAATGTCTGTAAAGTGTAAAGTCAACGTCAGTAAGTCAAGGTCAGTAAGTCAACGTCTGTAAAGTGTAAAGTCAACGTCAGTAAGTCAAGGTCAGTAAGTCAAGGTCAGTAAGTCAACGTCAGTACAGTGTAAAGTCAACGTCAGTAAGTCAACGTCATTAAGTCAACGTCATTAAGTCAACGTCATTAAGTCAACGTCATTAAGTCAACGTCATTAAGTCAACGTCATTAAGTCAACGTCAGTAAGTCAACGTCAGTAAGTCAACGTCAGTAAGTCAACGTCATTAAGTCAACGTCAGTAAGTCAACGTCATTAAGTCAACGTCATTAAGTCAACGTCAGTAAGTCAACGTCATTAAGTCAACGTCATTAAGTCAACGTCAGTAAGTCAACGTCAGTAAGTCAAGGTCAGTAAGTCAAGGTCAGTAAGTCAAGGTCAGTAAGTCAAGGTCAGTAAGTCAACGTCAGTAAGTCAAGGTCATTAAGTCAACGTCAGTAAGTCAAGGTCATTAAGTCAACGTCAGTAAAGTGTAAAGTCAACGTCAGTAAGTCAAGGTCAGTAAGTCAACGTCAGTAAGTCAACGTCAGTAAGTCAAGGTCATTAAGTCAACGTCATTAAGTCAAGGTCATTAAGTCAACGTCAGTAAAGTGTAAAGTCAACGTCAGTAAGTCAAGGTCATTAAGTCAACGTCAGTAAGTCAACGTCAGTAAGTCAAGGTCAGTAAGTCAAGGTCAGTAAGTCAAGGTCATTAAGTCAACGTCAGTAAGTCAACGTCAGTAAGTCAACGTCAGTAAGTCAACGTCAGTAAGTCAACGTCAGTAAAGTGTAAAGTCAACGTCAGTAAGTCAACGTCAGTAAGTCAAGGTCAGTAAGTCAACGTCAGTAAGTCAACGTCAGTAAGTCAACGTCAGTAAGTCAACGTCAGTAAGTCAACGTCAGTAAGTCAACGTCAGTAAGTCAACGTCTGTAAAGTGTAAAGTCAACGTCAGTAAGTCAAGGTCAGTAAGTCAAGGTCATTAAGTCAAGGTCATTAAGTCAACGTCAGTAAGTTAACGTCTGTAAAGTGTAAAGTCAACGTCAGTAAGTCAAGGTCAGTAAGTCAACGTCTGTAAAGTGTAAAGTCAACGTCAGTAAGTCAAGGTCAGTAAGTCAACGTCTGTAAAGTGTAAAGTCAACGTCAGTAAGTCAACGTCAGTAAGTCAAGGTCATTAAGTCAAGGTCATTAAGTCAAAGTCAGTAAAGTGTAAAGTGTAAAGTCAAGGTCAGTAAGTCAACGTCCGTAAGTCAACGTCAGTAAGTCAACGTCAGTAAGTCAACGTCTGTAAAGTGTAAAGTCAACGTCAGTAAGTCAACGTCAGTAAAGTGTAAAGTCAACGTCAGTAAGTCAAGGTCATTAAGTCAACGTCAGTAAAGTGTAAAGTCAAGGTCAGTAAAGTGTAAAGTGTAAAGTCAAGGTCAGTAAGTCAACGTCCGTAAGTCAACGTCAGTAAGTCAACGTCAGTAAGTCAACGTCTGTAAAGTGTAAAGTCAACGTCAGTAAGTCAAGGTCAGTAAGTCAACGTCTGTAAAGTGTAAAGTCAACGTCAGTAAGTCAAGGTCAGTAAGTCAAGGTCATTAAGTCAAGGTCATTAAGTCAACGTCAGTAAGTTAACGTCTGTAAAGTGTAAAGTCAACGTCAGTAAGTCAAGGTCAGTAAGTCAACGTCTGTAAAGTGTAAAGTCAACGTCAGTAAGTCAAGGTCAGTAAGTCAACGTCTGTAAAGTGTAAAGTCAACGTCAGTAAGTCAACGTCAGTAAGTCAAGGTCATTAAGTCAAGGTCATTAAGTCAACGTCAGTAAAGTGTAAAGTGTAAAGTCAAGGTCAGTAAGTCAACGTCCGTAAGTCAACGTCAGTAAGTCAACGTCTGTAAAGTGTAAAGTCAACGTCAGTAAGTCAACGTCAGTAAGTCAACGTCTGTAAAGTGTAAAGTCAACGTCAGTAAGTCAAGGTCAGTAAGTCAACGTCTGTAAAGTGTAAAGTCAACGTCAGTAAGTCAACGTCAGTAAGTCAAGGTCATTAAGTCAAGGTCATTAAGTCAAGGTCAGTAAAGTGTAAAGTGTAAAGTCAAGGTCAGTAAGTCAACGTCCGTAAGTCAACGTCAGTAAGTCAACGTCAGTAAGTCAACGTCTGTAAAGTGTAAAGTCAACGTCAGTAAGTCAACGTCAGTAAAGTGTAAAGTCAACGTCAGTAAGTCAAGGTCATTAAGTCAACGTCAGTAAAGTGTAAAGTCAAGGTCAGTAAGTCAACGTCAGTAAGTCAAGGTCATTAAGTCAACGTCAGTAAGTCAAGGTCATTAAGTCAACGTCATTAAGTCAAGGTCAGTAAGTCAAGGTCAGTAAGTTAACGTCTGTAAAGTGTAAAGTCAACGTCAGTAAGTCAAGGTCAGTAAGTCAACGTCTGTAAAGTGTAAAGGCAACGTCAGTAAGTCAAGGTCAGTAAGTCAAGGTCAGTAAGTCAACGTCAGTACAGTGTAAAGTCAACGTCAGTAAGTCAACGTCAGTAAGTCAACGTCTGTAAAGTGTAAAGTCAACGTCGTAAAGTCAACGTCATTAAGTCAACGTCATTAAGTCAACGTCATTAAGTCAACGTCATTAAGTCAACGTCAGTAAGTCAACGTCATTAAGTCAACGTCAGTAAGTCAACGTCATTAAGTCAACGTCAGTAAGTCAAGGTCAGTAAGTCAAGGTCAGTAAGTCAAGGTCAGTAAGTCAAGGTCAGTAAGTCAACGTCAGTAAGTCAAGGTCATTAAGTCAACGTCAGTAAGTCAAGGTCATTAAGTCAACGTCAGTAAAGTGTAAAGTCAACGTCAGTAAGTCAAGGTCAGTAAGTCAACGTCAGTAAGTCAACGTCAGTAAGTCAAGGTCATTAAGTCAACGTCAGTAAGTCAAGGTCATTAAGTCAACGTCAGTAAAGTGTAAAGTCAACGTCAGTAAGTCAACGTCAGTAAGTCAAGGTCAGTAAGTCAAGGTCAGTAAGTCAAGGTCAGTAAGTCAAGGTCAGTAAGTCAAGGTCAGTAAGTCAACGTCAGTAAGTCAACGTCAGTAAGTCAAGGTCAGTAAGTCAACGTCAGTAAAGTGTAAAGTGTAAAGTCAACGTCAGTAAGTCAAGGTCAGTAAGTCAACGTCTGTAAAGTGTAAAGTCAACGTCAGTAAGTCAACGTCAGTAAGTCAACGTCATTAAGTCAACGTCAGTAATTCAAGGTCATTAAGTCAACGTCAGTAAGTCAACGTCAGTAAGTCAACGTCAGTAAAGTGTAAAGTGTAAAGTCAACGTCAGTAAGTCAAGGTCATTAAGTCAACGTCAGTAAATCAACGTCTGTAAAGTGTAAAGTCAACGTCAGTAAGTCAAGGTCATTAAGTCAAGGTCATTAAGTCAAGGTCATTAAGTCAAGGTCATTAAGTCAAGGTCAGTAAGTCAAGGTCAGTAAGTCAAGGTCAGTAAGTCAACGTCAGTAAGTCAACGTCAGTATGTCAAGGTCATTAAGTCAAGGTCATTAAGTCAACGTCAGTAAATCAACGTCTGTAAATCAACGTCTGTAAAGTGTAAAGTCAACGTCAGTAAGTCAACGTCAGTAAGTCAAGGTCATTAAGTCAACGTCAGTAAGTCAAGGTCAGTAAGTCAACGTCAGTAAAGTGTAAAGTGTAAAGTCAACGTCAGTAAGTCAAGGTCATTAAGTCAACGTCAGTAAATCAACGTCTCTAAAGTGTAAAGTCAACGTCAGTAAGTCAACGTCAGTAAGTCAAGGTCATTAAGTCAACGTCAGTAAGTCAAGGTCATTAAGTCAACGTCAGTAAGTCAAGGTCCGTAAGTCAACGTCAGTAAAGTGTAAAGTGTAAAGTCAACGTCAGTAAGTCAAGGTCATTAAGTCAAGGTCATTAAGTCAAGGTCATTAAGTCAACGTCAGTAAAGTGTAAAGTGTAAAGTCAAGGTCAGTAAGTCAACGTCAGTAAGTCAACGTCAGTAAGTCAACGTCAGTAAAGTGTAAAGTCAACGTCAGTAAGTCAAGGTCATTAAGTCAACGTCAGTAAAGTGTAAAGTCAAGGTCAGTAAGTCAACGTCAGTAAGTCAACGTCAGTAAGTCAACGTCAGTAAGTCAACGTCATTAAGTCAACGTCATTAAGTCAACGTCATTAAGTCAACGTCATTAAGTCAACGTCATTAAGTCAACGTCATTAAGTCAACGTCAGTAAGTCAAGGTCAGTAAGTCAAGGTCAGTAAGTCAAGGTCAGTAAGTCAAGGTCAGTAAGTCAAGGTCAGTAAGTCAAGGTCAGTAAGTTAACGTCTGTAAAGTGTAAAGTCAACGTCAGTAAGTCAAGGTCAGTAAGTCAACGTCTGTAAAGTGTCAAGTCAACGTCAGTAAGTCAACGTCAGTAAGTCAACGTCAGTAAGTCAAGGTCAGTAAGTCAAGGTCAGTAAGTCAAGGTCAGTAAGTCAACGTCAGTACAGTGTAAAGTGTAAAGTCAACGTCAGTAAGTCAACGTCAGTAAGTCAACGTCAGTAAGTCAACGTCAGTAAGTCAACGTTTGTAAAGTGTAAAGTCAACGTCGTAAAGTCAACGTCGTAAAGTCAACGTCGTAAAGTCAACGTCGTAAAGTCAACGTCATTAAGTCAACGTCTGTAAAGTGTAAAGTGTAAAGTCAACGTCAGTAAGTCAAGGTCATTAAGTCAACGTCAGTAAATCAACGTCTGTAAAGTGTAAAGTCAACGTCAGTAAGTCAACGTCAGTAAGTCAACGTCAGTAAAGTGTAAAGTCAACGTCAGTAAGTCAAGGTCAGTAAGTCAACGTCTGTAAAGTGTAAAGTCAATGTCAGTAAGTCAACGTCAGTAAGTCAAGGTCATTAAGTCAAGGTCATTAAGTCAAGGTCATTAAGTCAAGGTCAGTAAGTCAAGGTCAGTAAGTCAACGTCAGTAAGTCAACGTCAGTAAGTCAACGTCAGTAAGTCAACGTCAGTAAGTCAAGGTCATTAAGTCAAGGTCATTAAGTCAAGGTCATTAAGTCAACGTCAGTAAGTCAACGTCAGTAAGTCAACGTCAGTAAAGTGTAAAGTGTAAAGTCAACGTCAGTAAGTCAAGGTCATTAAGTCAACGTCAGTAAGTCAACGTCAGTAAAGTGTAAAGTCAACGTCAGTAAGTCAACGTCAGTAAGTCAAGGTCATTAAGTCAACGTCAGTAAGTCAACGTCAGTAAGTCAAGGTCATTAAGTCAACGTCATTAAGTCAAGGTCATTAAGTCAAGGTCATTAAGTCAAGGTCATTAAGTCAAGGTCAGTAAGTCAAGGTCAGTAAGTCAAGGTCAGTAAGTCAAGGTCAGTAAGTCAAGGTCAGTAAGTTAACGTCTGTAAAGTGTAAAGTCAACGTCAGTAAGTCAAGGTCAGTAAGTCAACGTCTGTAAAGTGTCAAGTCAACGTCAGTAAGTCAACGTCAGTAAGTCAACGTCAGTACAGTGTAAAGTGTAAAGTCAACGTCAGTAAGTCAACGTCAGTAAGTCAACGTCAGTAAGTCAACGTTTGTAAAGTGTAAAGTCAACGTCGTAAAGTCAACGTCGTAAAGTCAACGTCGTAAAGTCAACGTCGTAAAGTCAACATCGTAAAGTCAACGTCGTAAAGTCAACGTCGTAAAGTCAACGTCATTAAGTCAACGTCATTAAGTCAACGTCAGTAAGTCAACGTCATTAAGTCAACGTCAGTAAGTCAACGTCATTAAGTCAACGTCAGTAAGTCAAGGTCAGTAAGTCAAGGTCAGTAAGTCAAGGTCAGTAAGTCAAGGTCAGTAAGTCAACGTCAGTAAGTCAAGGTCATTAAGTCAACGTCAGTAAGTCAAGGTCATTAAGTCAACGTCAGTAAAGTGTAAAGTCAACGTCAGTAAGTCAAGGTCAGTAAGTCAACGTCAGTAAGTCAACGTCAGTAAGTCAAGGTCATTAAGTCAACGTCAGTAAGTCAAGGTCATTAAGTCAACGTCAGTAAGTCAACGTCAGTAAGTCAAGGTCAGTAAGTCAAGGTCAGTAAGTCAAGGTCAGTAAGTCAAGGTCAGTAAGTCAAGGTCAGTAAGTCAACGTCAGTAAGTCAACGTCAGTAAGTCAAGGTCAGTAAGTCAACGTCAGTAAAGTGTAAAGTGTAAAGTCAACGTCAGTAAGTCAAGGTCAGTAAGTCAACGTCTGTAAAGTGTAAAGTCAACGTCAGTAAGTCAACGTCAGTAAGTCAACGTCATTAAGTCAACGTCAGTAATTCAAGGTCATTAAGTCAACGTCAGTAAGTCAACGTCAGTAAGTCAACGTCAGTAAAGTGTAAAGTGTAAAGTCAACGTCAGTAAGTCAAGGTCATTAAGTCAACGTCAGTAAATCAACGTCTGTAAAGTGTAAAGTCAACGTCAGTAAGTCAAGGTCAGTAAGTCAACGTCTGTAAAGTGTAAAGTCAATGTCAGTAAGTCAAGGTCATTAAGTCAAGGTCATTAAGTCAAGGTCATTAAGTCAAGGTCATTAAGTCAAGGTCAGTAAGTCAAGGTCAGTAAGTCAAGGTCAGTAAGTCAACGTCAGTAAGTCAACGTCAGTATGTCAAGGTCATTAAGTCAAGGTCATTAAGTCAACGTCAGTAAATCAACGTCTGTAAATCAACGTCTGTAAAGTGTAAAGTCAACGTCAGTAAGTCAACGTCAGTAAGTCAAGGTCATTAAGTCAACGTCAGTAAGTCAAGGTCAGTAAGTCAACGTCAGTAAAGTGTAAAGTGTAAAGTCAACGTCAGTAAGTCAAGGTCATTAAGTCAACGTCAGTAAATCAACGTCTCTAAAGTGTAAAGTCAACGTCAGTAAGTCAACGTCAGTAAGTCAAGGTCATTAAGTCAACGTCAGTAAGTCAAGGTCATTAAGTCAACGTCAGTAAGTCAAGGTCCGTAAGTCAACGTCAGTAAAGTGTAAAGTGTAAAGTCAACGTCAGTAAGTCAAGGTCATTAAGTCAAGGTCATTAAGTCAAGGTCATTAAGTCAACGTCAGTAAAGTGTAAAGTGTAAAGTCAAGGTCAGTAAGTCAACGTCAGTAAGTCAACGTCAGTAAAGTGTAAAGTCAACGTCAGTAAGTCAAGGTCATTAAGTCAACGTCAGTGAAGTGTAAAGTCAAGGTCAGTAAGTCAACGTCAGTAAGTCAACGTCAGTAAGTCAACGTCAGTAAGTCAACGTCATTAAGTCAACGTCATTAAGTCAACGTCATTAAGTCAACGTCATTAAGTCAACGTCATTAAGTCAACGTCAGTAAGTCAAGGTCAGTAAGTCAAGGTCAGTAAGTCAAGGTCAGTAAGTCAAGGTCAGTAAGTCAAGGTCAGTAAGTCAAGGTCAGTAAGTCAAGGTCAGTAAGTTAACGTCTGTAAAGTGTAAAGTCAACGTCAGTAAGTCAAGGTCAGTAAGTCAACGTCTGTAAAGTGTCAAGTCAACGTCAGTAAGTCAACGTCAGTAAGTCAACGTCAGTAAGTCAAGGTCAGTAAGTCAAGGTCAGTAAGTCAAGGTCAGTAAGTCAACGTCAGTACAGTGTAAAGTGTAAAGTCAACGTCAGTAAGTCAACGTCAGTAAGTCAACGTCAGTAAGTCAACGTCAGTAAGTCAACGTTTGTAAAGTGTAAAGTCAACGTCGTAAAGTCAACGTCGTAAAGTCAACGTCGTAAAGTCAACGTCGTAAAGTCAACGTCATTAAGTCAACGTCTGTAAAGTGTAAAGTGTAAAGTCAACGTCAGTAAGTCAAGGTCATTAAGTCAACGTCAGTAAATCAACGTCTGTAAAGTGTAAAGTCAACGTCAGTAAGTCAACGTCAGTAAGTCAACGTCAGTAAAGTGTAAAGTCAACGTCAGTAAGTCAAGGTCAGTAAGTCAACGTCTGTAAAGTGTAAAGTCAATGTCAGTAAGTCAACGTCAGTAAGTCAAGGTCATTAAGTCAAGGTCATTAAGTCAAGGTCATTAAGTCAAGGTCAGTAAGTCAAGGTCAGTAAGTCAACGTCAGTAAGTCAACGTCAGTAAGTCAACGTCAGTAAGTCAACGTCAGTAAGTCAAGGTCATTAAGTCAAGGTCATTAAGTCAAGGTCATTAAGTCAACGTCAGTAAGTCAACGTCAGTAAGTCAACGTCAGTAAAGTGTAAAGTGTAAAGTCAACGTCAGTAAGTCAAGGTCATTAAGTCAACGTCAGTAAGTCAACGTCAGTAAAGTGTAAAGTCAACGTCAGTAAGTCAACGTCAGTAAGTCAAGGTCATTAAGTCAACGTCAGTAAGTCAACGTCAGTAAGTCAAGGTCATTAAGTCAACGTCATTAAGTCAAGGTCATTAAGTCAAGGTCATTAAGTCAAGGTCATTAAGTCAAGGTCAGTAAGTCAAGGTCAGTAAGTCAAGGTCAGTAAGTCAAGGTCAGTAAGTCAAGGTCAGTAAGTTAACGTCTGTAAAGTGTAAAGTCAACGTCAGTAAGTCAAGGTCAGTAAGTCAACGTCTGTAAAGTGTCAAGTCAACGTCAGTAAGTCAACGTCAGTAAGTCAACGTCAGTACAGTGTAAAGTGTAAAGTCAACGTCAGTAAGTCAACGTCAGTAAGTCAACGTCAGTAAGTCAACGTTTGTAAAGTGTAAAGTCAACGTCGTAAAGTCAACGTCGTAAAGTCAACGTCGTAAAGTCAACGTCGTAAAGTCAACATCGTAAAGTCAACGTCGTAAAGTCAACGTCGTAAAGTCAACGTCATTAAGTCAACGTCATTAAGTCAACGTCATTAAGTCAACGTCATTAAGTCAACGTCATTAAGTCAACGTCAGTAAGTCAACGTCAGTAAGTCAACGTCAGTAAGTCAACGTCAGTAAGTCAACGTCAGTAAGTCAACGTCAGTAAGTCAACGTCAGTAAGTCAACGTCAGTAAGTCAACGTCAGTAAGTCAACGTCAGTAAGTCAACGTCAGTAAGTCAACGTCAGTAAGTCAACGTCAGTAAAGTGTAAAGTCTAACGTCAGTAAGTCCCAGCCGGCCAAAAACAAACCATGGCCTCCCAGCCGGCCAAAAACAAACCATGGCCTCCCAGCCGGCCAAAAACAAACAATGGCCTCCCAGCCGGCCAAAAACAAACAATGGCCTCCCAGCCGGCCAAAAACAAACAATGGCCTCCCAGCCGGCCAAAAACAAACAATGGCCTCCCAGCCGGCCAAAAACAAACAATGGCCTCCCAGCCGGCCAAAAACAAACAATGGCCTCCCAGCCGGCCAAAAACAAACAATGGCCTCCCAGCCGGCCAAAACAAACAATGGCCTCCCAGCCGGCCAAAACAAACAATGGCCTCCCAGCCAGCCAAAACTAACAATGGCCTCCCAGCCAGCCAAAAACAAACAATGGCCTCCCAGCCGGCCAAAACAAACAATGGCCTCCCAGCCGGCCAAAAACAAACAATGGCCTCCCAGCCGGCCAAAACAAACAATGGCCTCCCAGCCGGCCAAAAACAAACAATGGCCTCCCAGCCGGCCAAAAACAAACAATGGCCTCCCAGCCGGCCAAAAACAAACAATGGCCTCCCAGCCAGCCAAAACAAACAATGGCCTCCCAGCCGGCCTAACAAACAAAGGCCAAAACAAACAATGGCCTCCAGGCCGGCCAAACAAACAAAGTCCAAAACAGACTGCCTAAACAAAAACAAAGGGCAAAAACAGACTGCCAAACCTAAAACAGACTGCCAAGATAGTGACAGAATAGAACAAGGATGGACATTTCAACCCTAAACTCACTTCTTTCCTGCATATTACATTTCACCTATGCTACTTCGAAGGCTGTGCTACTAGCTGCAAAGCATTGCACTTCCAAATACAACAATGAGTAGAGAGGAGTGTTGCACATATACATACATACATACAAGAAATACTTGAATTTGCACTGATATTCAAGTATTTATTTTATTTATATATATACACGCAAAAGAAATACTTGAATTTGCACTGATATTCAAATATTTTTTATTTACATATACGCAAAAGAAATACTTGAATTTGCACTGATATTCAAGTATTTTTTATTTACATATACACAAAAGAAATACTTGAATTTGCACTGATATTCAAGTATTTATTTTATTTATATATATACACGCAAAAGAAATACTTGAATTTGCACTGATATTCAAGTATTTTATTTATATATAAACACGCAAAAGAAATACTTGAATTTGCACTGATATTCAAGTATTTATTTTATTTATATACATACACAAAAGAAATACTTGAATTTGCACAGATATTCAAGTATTTTTTATTTATATATATATATATACGCAAAAGAAATACTTGAATTTGCACTGATATTCAAGTATTTCTTTTATTTACATATACACAATACTTGAATTTGCACTGATATTCAAGTATTTTTTATCTACATATACACAAAAGAAATACTTGAATTTGCACTGATATTCAAGTATTTTTTATTTATATATATATATACGCAAAAGAAACTTGAATTTGCACTGATATTCAAGTATTTCTTTTATTTACATATACGCAAAAGAAATACTTGAATTTGCACTGATATTCAAGTATTTCTTTTATTTACATATACACAAAAGAAATACTTGAATTTGCACTGATATTCAAGTATTTTTTATTTATATATATATACGCAAAAGAAATACTTGAATTTGCACTGATATTCAAGTATTTCTTTTATTTGCATATACACAAAAGAAATACTTGAATTTGCACTGATATTCAAGTATTTTTTATTTACATATACACAAAAGAAACTTGAATTTGCACTGATATTCAAGTATTTATTTTATTTATATATATACACGCAAAAGAAATACTTGAATTTGCACTGATATTCAAGTATTTTTTATTTACATATACGCAAAAGAAATACTTGAATTTGCACTGATATTCAAGTATTTTTTATTTACATATACGCAAAAGAAATACTTGAATTTGCACTGATATTCAAGTATTTATTTTATTTACATATACACAAAAGAAATACTTGAATTTGCACTGATATTCAAGTATTTTTTATTTACATATACGCAAAAGAAATACTTGAATTTGCACTGATATAAGTATTTTTTATTTACATATACACAAAATAAATACTTGAATTTGCACTGATATAAGTATTTTTTATTTACATATACACAAAAGAAATACTTGAATTTGCACTGTTATTCAAGTATTTTTTATTTATATATATATACGCAAAAGAAATACTTGAATTTGCACTGATATTCAAGTATTTTTTATTTACATATACACAAAAGAAATACTTGAATTTGCACTGATATTCAAGTATTTATTTTATTTATATATATACACGCAAAAGAAATACTTGAATTTGCACTGATATTCAAGTATTTTTTATTTACATATACGCAAAAGAAATACTTGAATTTGCACTGATATTCAAGTATTTTTTATTTACATATACACAAAAGAAATACTTGAATTTGCACTGATATTCAAGTATTTTTTATTTATATATATATATATATACGCAAAAGAAATACTTGAATTTGCACTGATATTCAAGTATTTCTTTTATTTACATATACACAAAAGAAATACTTGAATTTGCACTGATATTCAAGTATTTTTTATTTATATATATATACGCAAAAGAAATACTTGAATTTGCACTGATATTCAAGTATTTCTTTTATTTACATATACACAAAAGAAATACTTGAATTTGCACTGATATTCAAGTATTTTTTATTTATATATATATACGCAAAAGAAATACTTGAATTTGCACTGATATTCAAGTATTTCTTTTATTTACATATACACAAAAGAAATACTTGAATTTGCACTGATAAAGTATTTCTTTTATTTACATATACACAAAAGAAATACTTGAATTTGCACTGATATTCAAGTATTTTTTATTTATATATATATACGCAAAAGAAATACTTGAATTTGCACTGATATTCAAGTATTTTTTATTTACATATACGCAAAAGAAATACTTGAATTTGCACTGATATTCAAGTATTTATTTTATTTATATATATACACGCAAAAGAAATACTTGAATTTGCACTGATATTAAAGTATTTTTTATTTACATATACGCAAAAGAAATACTTGAATTTGCACTGATATTCAAGTATTTATTTTATTTATATACATACACAAAAGAAATACTTGAATTTGCACTGATATTCAAGTATTTTTTATTTATATATATATATATATATATATATATATATATATACGCAAAAGAAATACTTGAATTTGCACTGATATTCAAGTATTTATTTATATACATACGCAAGAAATACTTGAATTTGCACTGATATTCAAGTATTTTTTATTTATATATATATACGCAAAAGAAATACTTGAATTTGCACTGATATTCAAGTATTTATTTTATTTATATTACATACACAAAAGAAATACTTGAATTTGCACTGATATTCAAGTATTTTTTATTTATATATACACAAAAGAAATACTTGAATTGGCACTAATATTCAAGTATTTATTTTATTTATATACATACACAAAAGAAATACTTGAATTTGCACTGATATTCAAGTATTTTTTATTTACATATACACAAAAGAAATACTTGAATTTGCACTGATATTCAAGTATTTTTTATTTATATACATACGCAAGAAATATTTGAATTTGCACTGATATTCAAGTATTTCTTTTATTTACATATACACAAAAGAAATACTTGAATTTGCACTGATATTCAAGTATTTCTTTTATTTACATATACACAAAAGAAATACTTGAATTTGCACTGATATTCAAGTATTTTTTATTTACATGTACACAAAAGAAATACTTGAATTTGCACTGATATTCAAGTATTTACTTTATTTATATATACGCAAAAGAAATACTTGAATTTGCACTGATATTCAAGTATTTCTTTTATATACATATACACAAAAGAAATACTTAAATTTGCACTGATATTCAAGTATTTATTTTATTTATATACATACACAAAAGTAAGGCTGAAACGACGCGTCGACGTAATCTGTTAAGTAAATACGTCGACGCCGTTTTTGTGCGTCGACGCGTCGCATATTTACGTCACACTACAGTCATGGCGGAGCGCAAAGCAGACTGTGCGAGCGAGGGGGAAAAAGCACGCCAAAAGTGGTCAAAAGTGTGGGAGTATTTAAATACACAGCCTAATAATGTTGTATGCACACTGTGTCGAGCGGAAATGGTCTATCATAGCAGCACAACGGCTATGAACGAACATTTGAAAAGAAAACCATCAACCATCAACTATTCAATCGTCCGCGTTAGCATACGTTGTCATCATTACACAAAAAAATGAATGTGTCATTTGTATCTGCTAGGGGTGTAACTGTACGTGTTTTGTATTGAACCGTTTCGGTACGGGGCTTTCGGTTCGGTACGGGGGTGTACCGAACGAGTTTCTAAGCTAAAGCTAACTTTAGCTGCTAAAGTCTTAACAAGCTGCTTTGCTCCTTCTGCCTCTGTCTCAGCACGCAGCATTGTCCCACCCACACAACCATCTGATTGGTACACACGCAGCATTGTCCCACCCACACAA